>NC_058086.1:189881421-190181421 GCF_014858855.1 Bufo gargarizans
TATTAGACGCTGTTATGAAAACAGCGTCTAATATACCTGTTAGGGGTTAAAAAATTCGGATCTCCAGCCTGCCAGCGAACGATCGCCGCTGGCATGCTGGAGATCCACTCGCTTACCTTCCGTTCCTGTGAGCGCGCGCGCCTGTGTGCGCGCGTTCACAGGAAATCTCGCGTCTCGCGAGATGACGCATATATGCGTGACTGTGCGCCAGCCTGCCACCTCCGGAACGCACATGTGCGTTAGGCGGTCCGGAGGTGGTTAATATTAACATGATTACAAATATGTGAATAATTAATGAATATGATAATCTATAAATAAAAATATGAAGTGAATGCAAATAATGTAATATGCAGTGCCTTGCAAATGTATTCACCCCCCTTGCCTTTTTTCCTATTTTGGTGCCTCACAACCTGGAATTAACGTGGATTGTTTGAGGATTTTCATTATTTAATTTACAGAACATGCCCACAACTTTGAAGATGTTTTTTTTTTATTGTTAACTGTTTACAAATAGGAAAAAATAACAGAAAAAGTCAATTTGCATAACTTTTCACCCCCCTAAAGTCAATACTTTGTAGAGCCACCTTTTGCGGCAATCACAGCTCCAAGTCGCTTTGGATAAGTCTCTATGAGCTTGCCACATCTTACCACTGGGATTTTTGTCCATTAATCCTTGCAGAACTGCTCCAGCTCCTTCAAGTTGGATGGTTTGCGCTTGTGAACAGCAATCTTTAAGTCTGACCACAGATTTTCTATTGGATGGAGATCTGGACTTTGACTAGGCCATTCCAACACGTTTATATGTTTGCCCTTAAAACAGTCAAGTGCTGCTTTAGCAGTGTGTTTGGGGTCATTGTCCTGCTGGAAGGTGAACCTCCATCCTAGCCTCAAATCACGCACAGAGGGGTACAGGTTTTGCTCAAGAATATCCCTGTATTTAGCACCATCCATCTTTCCCTCAACTCTGACCAGTTCCCAGTCCCGGCTACTGAAAAACATCCCCACAGCATGATGCTGCCACCACCATGTTTCATTATGGGGATGGTGTTCTTTGGGTGATGTGATGCAGTTTGCGCCAAATAGCGTTTTCTTTGATGGCCAAAAGTTCAATTTTAGTCTCATCAGACCAGAGCACCTTCCGCCATACATTTTCAGAGTCTCCCACCTGCCTTTTCGCAAACTCACAACGTGCCTTTTTGTTTTTGCTGAAAGTAATGGCTTTCTTCTGGCCACTCTGCCATAAAGCCCAACTCTATGGAGCGTACGGCTTATTGTCGTCCTATGTACAGATACTCCAGTCTCTGCTGTGGAACTCTGCAGCTCCTTCAGGGTTACTTTAGGTCTCTGTGCTGCCTCTCTGATTAATGCGCCCTCCTTGCCCAGTCTAAGAGTTTTGGTGGGCGGCCGTCTCTTGGCAGGTTTGCTGTTGTGCCATGTTCTTTCCATTTGGTTATGATAGATTTAATGGTTCTCCTGGGGATCATCAAAGATTTGGATATTTTTTATAACCTAACCCTGACTTGTACTTCTCAACAACATTGTCAATTACTTGTTTGGAGAGTTCCTTGGTCTTCATGGCAGTGTTTGGTTAGTGATGCTTCTTGCTTAGGTGCTGCAGCCTCTGGGGCCTTTCAAAAAAGGTGTGTATATGTAATGACACATCATATGATTCTTAGATTGCACACAGGTGCCCATTATTTCACAGACTTTCCAGTCTGATATTGTCCACCCCCTCTCATCTCTCCTTCTAAACCCTGGTATGTTCGCATTGAACCTTACTGCTACACTCAGCTTTTCCAGTCTGATATTGTCCACCCCCTCTCATCTCTCCTTCTAAACCCTGGTATGTTCGCATTGAACCTTACTGCTACACCCAGCTTTTCCAGTCTGATATTGTCCACCCCCTCTCATCTCTCCTTCTAAACCCTGGTATGTTTGCATTGAACCTTACTGCTACACCCAGCTTTTCCAGTCTGATATTGTCCACCCCCTCTCATCTCTCCTTCTAAACCCTGGTATGTTCGCATTGAACCTTACTGCTACACCCAGCTTTTCCAGTCTGATATTGTCCACCCCCTCTCATCTCTCCTTCTAAACCCTGGTATGTTCACATTGAACCTTACTGCTACACCCAGCTTTTCCAGTCTGATATTGTCCACCGCCTCTCATCTCTCCTTCTAAACCCTGGTATGTTCGCATTGAACCTTACTGCTACACCCAGCTTTTCCAGTCTGATATTGTCCACCCCCTCTCATCTCTCCTTCTAAACCCTGGTATGTTCGCATTGAACCTTACTGCTACACCCAGCTTTTCCAGTCTGATATTGTCCACCCCCTCTCATCTCTCCTTCTAAACCCTGGTATGTTCGCATTGAACCTTACTGCTACACCCAGCTTTTCCAGTCTGATATTGTCCACCCCCTCTCATCTCTCCTTCTAAACCCTGGTATGTTCGCATTGAACCTTACTGCTACACCCAGCTTTTCCAGTCTGATATTGTCCACCCCCTCTCATCTCTCCTTCTAAACCCTGGTATGTTCGCATTGAACTATTAATGTCTCTTTTCCTGCTGGATTTATTGAGTATTTGTTTACACTACTTCACCCCTGTATCTGGTCCTCCCTTGATTAGTCCATATGTAGCCCCCTCCCCTCTTGGTCACACCTGATTGATCACTGAGTGGTATAAATCTAAGATCCATGGTCTTCCAGACCTTGGTCTTTCCACATGCAACATCTCTCAAGTGCAACTCCTTAAGTGCACAGACTAAATTATACCAGAATGTAACCAGAAGAGGACCACAGGTAATTAGACATAGTCAATGCAAACAATGTTTACATTTTTCCTCTTACTCCTCCTACTTTTCCACAACCTCCTGAAATACCCCCACATCCATTCACCCAGCAAGGAACTATTCATCTCTTCTTCCATCTTACCTTCTCATCTGATAGCTTGCACAAACCTGTTTGCAAACATAAAACACTTCCTTCCAAAACACACACAGACACCTCATGCCCTCTCTTATTCTCACCTATTAACACTTTCTCTGCTTCTCCTTACTGCTGGTGATATCTCTCCAAATCCAGGACCCCCTCAGCAAATCCCCACCATCACCTCCATGTACCACTACAAATCTCTTTCTACAAATTCCTGCAACCCCTTAAACCTAATTACCATTCCTCTGACCCCTGCCCCTTTGGCTCCTCTTGCAGGAGCATTATGGAACGCGCGCTCTGTCCGTAACAAACTGTCGTACATTCACGAACTGTTTATCTCTCAAAACCTTTCCTTTCTGGGTCTCACAGAAACATGGCTGACACCCTCAGACACCTCCTCCCCTGCTGCACTCTCTTATAGTGGATTTCAATTCACTCACACCCCCCGCCCCGGCTGCAAACATGGTGGAGGAGTTGGTATTCTCCTATCAGACACCTGCTCCTACAGCCCAACTCCACTGCCACCCTCCATTACGCTCACCTCATTTGAAGTACACTCTGTTCGCATCTACTCTCCCTCCAACCTTCAAGTAGCTGTCATTTACCGCCCTCCAGGCCCAGCCACCATCTTTCTTGACCACTTCAACACCTGGCTACTACACTTTCTTTCTGCCGACATCCCCACTATCATCATGGGTGACTTCAACATCCCTATTGACACCTGCCACTCGGCCGCCTCTAAACTCCTGTCGCTCTCTTCCTCCTTCGGCCTATCACAGTGGTCCTCAGCTCCCACCCACAGAGATGGTCACACTCTGGATCTGATCTTTACCCGCTTTTGCTCCCTATCTAACCTTTCTAACTCGCCTCTCCCCCTATCCGACCACAACCTACTCACCTTCTCTTCACTGGTCTCTTCTGTAGCCCCCCTGGTCCACACACCAGCACACCCCCGCAGGAACCTTAAACATCTCGACCTTCGCTTGCTTTCTGACTCTCTTCTCCCACTCTCTACCATCTGTTGCCTCCAAGACCCAGAAGCTGCTACCACCCTATACAACACCACAATAAGTACAGCTCTGGACACTGTTGCCCCCCTTACACATAACAAAATCCGGAAAATCAACAGACAACCCTGGCACACCAACCTGATCAAGAAACTCAGACAAGCTTCCAGGGCTGCTGAGAGACGATGGAAAAAATCCCCTTCTATAGATCATCTCACTGCATACAAGCAATCCCTTCTCATATTCAAATCCTCACTCGCTGATGCAAAACAGGCCTACTTCTCATCTCTCATATCTTCCCTGTCACACAGCCCTAAACAACTTTTTAGCACTTTTAACTCCCTTCTCCGCCCCCCAGCGCCCCCACCCTCTCCTCTCTTCTCAGCTGAGGACTTTGCCAAATATTTCAAACAAAAGATAGTCAACATCAGAGAAAGCTTTACTACACAGTCACCACAGACCCTCTACACAACTGCTCGGTCCTCTCCCCCTAAAACCCGCTTCTCCACCATTACAGAAGAAAAACTCTCCACTCTACTCTCCAGATCACATCTCACCACCTGTGCACTTGACCCGATCCCATCCCACCTCATCCCTAACCTCACCACAGTGTTTATCCCAGCCCTAACTCATCTCTTCAATCTATCACTAAACTCTGGTGTCTTCCCCTCTGCTTTTAAACATGCTACCATTACACCCATCCTCAAAAAGCCTTCACTTGACCCATCTTCCTTGTCCAGTTATCGCCCCATATCACTTCTTCCGTATGCCTCAAAGCTACTTGAACAACATGTCCATTCTGAACTGTCCTTCCACCTCTCCTCTTGCTCCCTCTTTGACCGCCTACAATCCGGCTTCCGAACCCACCACTCGACCGAGACTGCCCTTACCAAAGTCACCAATGACCTACTGACAGCCAAAACCAAGAAACAATACTCTGTCCTCCTTGACCTGTCCTCTGCCTTCGACACTGTTGACCACACCCTTCTGTTGCAAACTCTCTCATCTCTTGGCATCACTGACCTGGCTCTCTCCTGGATCACATCATACCTCACAGACCGGACGTTTAGCGTCTCCCACTCCCGCACCACCTCCTCGTCTCATGCCCTCTCTGTTGGTGTCCCGCAAGGCTCTGTCCTAGGACCCCTGCTCTTCTCAATCTACACTTTTGGCCTGGGACAGCTCATAGAGTCCCATGGCTTTCAGTATCACTCCTATGCTGATGACACACAAATCTACCTTTCTGGTCCAGACATCACCACCTTACTATCAAGAATCCCACAATGTCTATCTTCTATATCATCCTTCTTCGCCTCTCGCTTTCTTAAACTTAACATGGATAAGACAGAATTCATAATCTTTCCCCCATCTTGTTCAACCCCCCCAACAGACCTATCTATCACGATCAATGGCTGCACATTATCCCCAGTCAAAAAAGCCTGCTGCCTTGGAGTGACCTTAGATTCTGCCCTTTCCTTCCGACCGCACATCCAAGCCCTTTCCACCACATGCCGCCTCCAACTCAAAAACATCTCCCGCATCCGTGCTTTCCTTAACTTCGAATCTGCGAAAATGCTCGTACATGCCCTCATTATCTCCCGCCTAGACTACTGCAACATTCTCCTCTGTGGCCTTCCATCTAGCACCCTCGCACCCCTCCAATCTATCCTCAACTCCGCTGCCCGACTAATCCACCTCTCACCTTATTACTCCTCTGCCTCTCCCCTCTGCCAATCCCTTCACTGGCTCCCCATTGCCCAACGAATGCACTTCAAAGTACTGACAAACACATACAAGGCCGTCCATAACCTGTCCCCTCCCTACATCTCTGAGCTACTTTCCCGATACATCCCCACACGCACTCTCCGATCCTCACAAGACCTCTTTCTCTCCTCTCCTCTTAACGCCTCTTCCCACAATCGACTCCAAGATTTCTCCCGTGCATCCCCCATACTCTGGAACTCGCTACCCCAACATATCAGACTCTCACCTACAGTGGAATCCTTCAAAAGAAACCTGAAAACCCACCTCTTCAGACAAGCCTACAACCAATGACCCTGCTGCCTCTATACCGCCATGACCAACTCAACCCGCACCTACTGTGTCCTTCTCCCATACCATGTAGATTGTAAGCCCTCACGGGCAGGGCCCTCTCTCCTTCTGTACCAGTTTGTAACTCATCTTGTTTATGATTAGTACAATTGTCTGTTATGTATGTGCACCGCTTATCATATGTACAGCGCTATGGAATGAATGGCGCTTAAATAATAAATAATAATAATAATAATAATTATTATGTGACTTCTGAAGGTAATTGGTTGCACCAGAGCTTTTTATGGGCTCCCTAACAAAGGGGATGAATACATACGCACATGACAATTTACTGTTTTCTATTTCTAAGCAATAGTTTTATTTATATATTTTTTCTCATTTCACTTCACCAACTTAGACTATTGTGTTCTGATCCATCACATAAAATTCAGATTAAAAAACATTGTACTTAAGGCTCCAATGTAACAAAATACGAAAAAAGTCAAGAAGGGTTAATATTTTTGCAAGGCACTGTAAAGTAATACATAAAAAAATAAAAAATAAAAACAATTATATATATATATATATATACAGTGCTGCCCATAATAATTCATACACCTGGCACATTTTGACTTAAAGTTACTTTTATTCAACCAGCAAGTAATTTTGGATGGGAAATGACATAGGTGTCTCCCAAAAGATAATAAGACGATGTACAAGAGGCATTATTGTGAAAAAAAAAACATTTCTCAGCTTTTATTTACATTTGAGCAAAAAATAAAAGATGTTCCGCACTGTGGAAAATCTCAGAGGACGTGGTCGGAAGCCAAAAGTGACACCTGTGCTGGCCAGTAGGATAGTTAGAGAGGTGAAATAGAATCCAAGGATTCACCACCAAGACCATCCTGGTGAATCTGGGCTCTGCTGGTGGCAATGTCTCAAGACAGACAATCCAACGGACACTGCACAATGCAGACCAAGGAGGACGCCACTTCACCAGATAAGGCACACAAAAGCTCGCTTGGCCTTTGCAAAAGCTCATCTGGACAAAGAAGACTTCTGGTCTTCTGTGTTATGGTCAGATGAAACAAAAATGGAATTGTTTGGTCACAATGATGTTTCCTTCATTTGGCGTAAAAAAAGGAGAAGCCTTTAACCCAAAGAACACCATCCCCACTGTCAAACATGGTGGTGGGAAGCTAATGCTTTAGGAGTGTTTTTCAGCCAATGGACCAGGGAACCTAATCACAGTAAACGGCACCATGAAAAAAGAGCAATACATGAGGATTCTCAACGACAGCATCAGGCAGTCTGCAGAGAAACCTGGCCTTGGGCACCAGTGGACATTTCAGCATGACAATGACCCAAAGCACACAGCAAAAGTGGTGAAGAAATGGTTAGCAGACAACAACATTAAGGTTTTGGAGTGGCCCAGCCAGAATCCAGACTTGAATCCAATTGAGAATCTGTGGAGGGAGCTAAAGATCAGGGTGATGGCAAGAAGACCCTCCAACCTGAAAGATTTGGAGCTCATTGCTAAAGATGAATGGGCAAAAATACCTGTGGAGACATGCAAAAAGCTGGTCTGCAATTATAGGAAGCGTTTGATTGCTGTAATAGCCAATAAAGGCTTTTCTATTGATTATTGAGAAGGGTATGAATAATTTTGGACGGGACACTTTTTGCTCAAATGTAAATAAAAGCTGAGAAATGTTTTTTTTCCCCCCACAATAATGCCTCTTGTACATCGTCTTATTATCTTTTGGGAGACACCTATGTCATTTCCCATCAAAAAATTACTTGCTGTTTGAATAAAAGTAACTTTAAGTCAAAATTTGCCAGGGGTATGAATAATTATGGGCAGCACTGTATATATAGTGGGAATTAGCTCTGGTAGAGGCAGGATTGACCGGCTTGAGACAGTGACACACAGGGTGAAGTCCAAACAAAGTTCCACTTTATTGGGGTATTAACAGCAAAAGTAAAGGGCCTTTACATTTCAGGCAAAACACTAAAATAAATCCTGCTCGTCTGAGCACTACCTAAACAGTGTTTCACTAACTATCCTATACACGGTACTGTCAGCCCTGAAGTTCCTCTCACAGCAAGTTACTCCCAACTTAGTACCATCATATCAGTCCCAGCTTTTTTTCCAGCTCTCAGCCCAGACTCTTTTCTTATTATCACATGGATTATAATAATTATTAATTATTTAAATATTTACAATAACGATATTTTAATCATATATATATATATATATATATATATATATATATAGTGGCACAGCAAGGGGTTTTGTCTGGGAAGTCAAGTATTTTCCTCCCAACATGTGTGGCAGGGCTGGTTTCCAGCCAGGTAAGGTCAAATACTGGACCGGAGTTTAAGTGCCGGTCCGGGTTTTGGCAGCACCTGGCTGTCCTTAAATAGGCTAGGCGCAGCAGCTGAGCCTCTGTTTTTGGGATCTGATGCTTTTTGGCGTGCTGGAGGGCTGAGAGCCGCACGCTGGGGAGACAGGAGCGAATCCCAAAATATATATGTACAGTATGTATATATGTATATATATATATATATATAAAATTTTTTTATATATATTACTTGTAACATTATTTGCATTCACTTTATATCTTTATTTATAGATTATCATATTCATAAATGTTTCACATATTTGTAATCCTGTTGTTTATTAATTATCACTTTTAGTATGGTATCTATTACATCATTATGTATTCACATTACATCTTTATATATAGATTACTATATCTTATTGTTTTTTAATAATTCACACATACACAATCAAGTTTGTTATTAATTATTACTCGTGCGTAAGTTTTCTCACATTATCAAACTATTATATTATAATTTGTGTAATGTTTTTTATGGATTTAATTTTGAGTGGGGTAATGCCAGGGCTGCGTATGCGCTATGACCTACTTGATGCCGCTGGTATCTATCCCGCAATGATTCTTTCGCGAGATTTGCTGGTGTCATCATGTGACCTGACGATGGATCACGTGACTGACTTGTCACTAGTGTTGATCGAGCACCAAAGTGCTCGGGTACTTGAATAGAACACTTTGGGATGCTGTTGAGCACCTGAGCACAATGAAAGTCAATGGGAGAACCCAACCATTAAACCAGGCACCCCCTGGTGTCTGGTTCATAGGAAAAAGTCAGAAATTGGTGGAAACACCACTGAAATGGTTCGGGAACAACATGGGGAGGATGTCTGGGTGCATCTTGGACTCCCAGGTCGCTGCTGGGAAGGATGTTGTCCGAGTAGTACGCCACTTTTACAGACTGACAATAATACGCCCAAAACCGAAGATAAAATCGATTTTAGAGGAAAAATTGTTAGGAAACATTCTTTCATGTATATTTACTTGTAAATAAAGTGCAAGTGCTGCCAAAAATTACAAGGAAGAGGCACTCCGATACAACCTGTATATCAAATAAAGGAGGGCCTCATTCACATTGTGGTACAATTGTTCAGGTAAAACATTAGGGACGAGGGCCTGCTGCTGATCTGACCATCTAAAACATTAGGGGTGAAGGTCTGCTGCTGAGCAGACCATCTAAAAAATTAGGGGTGAGGGTCTGCTGCTGAGCAGACCCTCTAAAACATTAGGGGCGAGGGCCTGCTGCTGATCTGACCATCTAAAACATTAGGGGTGAGGGTCTGCTGCTGAGCTGACCCTCTAAAACATTAGGGGCGAGGGCCTGCTGCTGATCTGACCACATAAAAAATTAGGACTGAGAATCTGCTTCTGAGCTGACAATCTAAAATATTAGGGGTGAGGGTCTGCTGCTGATCTGACAATCTAAAACATTAGGGCTGAGGGTCTGCTGCTGAGCTGACCATCTAAAACATTAGGAGTGAGGGTCTGCTGCTGAGCTGACCCTCTAAAACATTAGGAGCGAGGGCAGCCTAATAAGCATGTTAATATGATGGAGGAGGAGGACGAGAAAAGGAAGATTGAACCATATACCCTTTTTTGTGGTGGAAGGGGTGCATAGGAATACAGTGTATTTAATACACCATAAAAACCACATTTAAAGTGCCTTTATGTTCAGCCGCTTTCCTCTGGTGGAGTAGAGAAGTCAGGGGCAATTCAGGACTTGTTCATTTTAATAAGAATCAACCGGTCACCATTTTCAGTTGACAGGCAGATGCACTTATCAGTTATTAGCAGCACTAAATACCCGCTCTGACAAAACGCTGGCAGCAGGGCAGGCCCGCACCTCCAAGGCGTAGAGCGCCAGTTCGTGCCACGTGTCCAGCTTGGACACCCAATTGTTGCAAGGCACAGAGAGATCACTGAGGACGCTGACATGGTCTGCTACGTACTCCTTCACCATCTTCCAAAACCTCCTTGTGACACTAAGCTGCGCATCAGGGTGAGAGTACTGGCGGGGTGTCATGAAACTGTCCCAGGCCTTGGAGAGTGTTGCCCCGCCTCTGTTGGAACTGCTGTGTGTTCCCCTCGTCTCCCCTCCTCGGTTGCCTAAGGAACTACGTACTCTCCAGCCAGCGTTGTCAGCTTGAAGCAATTTTTCCACAAGGACCTTCTAGTATTGCACCATTTTGCTAGTCCTCTCCACCACAGGAATGAGAGATGAGAAGTTCTCTTTGTAGCAGGTGTCGAGAAGGGTGAACAACCAGTAATCAGTGTTGGCCAAAATGCGTAGAACGCGAGGGTCAAGGGAAAGGCAGCATAACATAAAGTCAGCCATGTGTGCCAAAGTCCCAACAGACAAGACTTTGCTATCCTCGTCAGGAGGATGACTCTTAATCTCCTCATCCTCTTCCTCCTCTTCTGCCCATCCACGCTGAAGAGATGGAATAAACCTGCTATGGGTACTACCCTCTGTAGCGGAGGCAACCTTCTCCAGTTCCTCCTCCTCATCATCATCATCCAATTCACACTGAGAAGACGAACTGACGCTAAAATATAACTTTTATTATGACATTAAAATGTGGGCAATTCAACTCACGTATATAAATGTTAAAACTATGAGCCATCCTAGATCACAATAGCACTATGTCTGAGAATTGTGTCATGTGCTCAGACCAGTTACTAGGACTGTGTACACACATTGGGAGCAGACTGTGTGTCAACAGGGCGGCGGGTTGTATATCCAGCGATACACGCTTACTTTAACCCCCACACACGTTGCCCCAACACACTACTCATCAGCAGGGTATCACTATCACTGAGCCCTGAACTGCTACCCTAGGTGTACCTACTTATAGAGGCTGGCTACAATGTGATTATAATTCCTATCATAAGGATATTGGTTTCTATATCACTATAGTTATCTAACCCTATTCTGGTATGTGTATGCTATATATTTTTATTTGGTTGTATGTGTGTGCTATTATTGGCTGATTATAAGGTATGTGTTGGACTATTCCCGAGATTTAAGACAGCCCCGTAAGGGGTGGATCATTCACCCCTGAAGAAGTGCGAAAGCGAAACCTAGGTCGGGCAAGAGTACGAATTGTATCTCATCAACTTGTGATATGCTTTTAACAAAGATTGGCTTTGTGAGTAGTGATGAGCAGCAGGTGCCATATTCGATTTCGACGAAATTCGCGAATATTCGATAGAACTACTACATAAAAAATTAAGACAGATCTGGGAAATACGTTCCTTAAAATTGTATCTGGATAATAACAAAATCCCTAAAGGTCTACAACTAACAAAGATCCCAGTACAAGACCTAATGGGAGAGGATTTCAATAGAGAATGGGGAGAATTATTAGCTTCACAATCCAGACCTTTGATGGAACTCATTATTAGAAGGAGGACCACAATGTTGGATGGTCTATCCGAAAAAATAATGAAATTAAAAACCAAAATAGAAAAATTCCCAAAGGATCAAACATATGAAATATGGCAAGAAAGATTACATAAAAGTTTGGACAAAACAGAACAAGAAATTATAGCGAAAAAAATAAAAAATATAAAAATATTACTAGGAAAGAAGAGAGAAAATACACTAGAGAAGATCATATAGAAATGAATCCCCAACCTAAAACTAATGAACAAAATGAACAAAGAAGATATAATATACCAACACAAAACAGATATGAGACCCTAGCTGACAATGCTTTTTTAGACCAGACTCCCCCTCACCATTCACCACGATTGAAACAAAGATCACCTCAATCAATGGATTACAGGCGGACAGCACCTTACATACACAGGACACCGTACAACTTGAGACACAGGGCACCACAGGATCAGAGGAATTTAATACATTCAAAAACAGATATAGGGAAACACGAGAGATGGACATTGGATACACAGGAGAATCACAATTTAGGGAACACACGAGAGAATTATCAACACAGGGAAAATTATCAAAAAAGAGGAAGACACGAAGATCACAGAGAAAGAGGGGAACACAGAAATCACTATTAAATCTAAATGATAATATTATAAATTTAAGTAAAATCAATCTCACGACTACACAGATTGCACTCCTCAATAAAGGTTTGAAGTTTGCACCGTCAGCTTCTTTGAACAAATTTGATACCTATATAGGGATTCAAAAGTTCATTAGAAAAGTCTGTTTAAAGAAATATTTTATCAAAAATCCACCAACTATAGAACAATCCATAAAAGATCCCTACATTCATACAGATTTAAAAAATAAATCAAAACATTTTCCTAGAGCTGAAATTAGCCCAGAGATGGCCACGTTTCAGAAAAATGTAGAAGTGGATTTGGAAAAATTAAAAACAAAAAAAAATCTAAAAATAATTTAACAAGTGGGGAGATAAAAGCTATAAGAGAACTACAGAAAAACGAAAAAGTAGTTATTCGTCCAGCGGATAAAGGGGGGGCTATAGTTGTCTGGGGAGAAGATCAGTATAATGCTGAATGCCTCAGACAACTAACAGACCAAACTACATATATCCCCCTAAAAAAAGATCCAACAGAGACCTATAGACAGTCTCTTATTCTTTTTTGCAAAAAAGGATTACAACAGGGAATTTTGACACAACAAGAATATAATTACTTTACAAATACACCGGGTAGATTACCCATCTTCTATTGTTTACCAAAGGTCCATAAAAACATTTTGGACCCACCAGGACATCCCATCATTTCGGGCATTGGATCCCTAACAGTTAATTTATCGCAGTACATAGATACTTTACTTCAACCTGAAGTGAAAATAATTAAATCCTATGTACGCGATACAACTGAAATCGTGAGTGTATTGGAGGACCTGGACGCCCAGGACCAATGGATTATGGGCACCTTTGACGTCCAGTCTCTCTATACTATTATAGACCACGATCAGGGCATACTAGCCCTGAGGGAACAATTATCCCAAAATGAATTATGGAACACAAACCAGATTAATTATGTACTGGAGGGAGTAGACCATATTCTACACCATAATTATTTTCTTTTCTCTGAACAATTTTATTTACAGAAGAGAGGGACCGCCATGGGTACCAGGTTTGCCCCCAGCTATGCCAACTTGTTTCTGGCACAGTGGGAGACATTGAACATCAACCCCAAGCCGGGGGCAGACCTGGTCCTATGGCGGAGGTATATAGATGATATTATTTTCATCTGGGGCGGAACAAAGGAAAACCTTGAAAATTTTATTAGTGAAATTAATGACAATAGGAACAATCTAAAATTTACTTCCAATTTTGGGAATGAAAAAGTTGAATTTCTGGACATTGAAATTACACGGGTAGAAAATAAATATGTGTGTAATACATTTCATAAACCCACGGCCAAGAATGGATACATTCCCTTCACAAGTTGCCACCTGCCAAGGTGGCTAACCAATATTCCCTTCGGGCAGTTCCGCAGACTAAAACGGAACTGCACGAAAGAAAACAAATTTGAAGAGGAAGCCAGTATTATGAAAAACCAATTGAAAGAAAAAAATTATCTAGAACCTATTATAAACGATGCCCTTGAAAAAGTGAAAAATTTAGATAGGAAGAGCTTTTTTGAACCCAAAAAATCTGAATTTTCGGATTATTCTACCATATAATACTCAGGCAAGACAGATTGAGCGGATCATAAAGTCACATTGGCATCACCTACATAACGATAAAGTTATAGGGACATTTCTGCCACCAACCCCCAAAATAACATACTCAAAAGCACCAAATCTTGGAATCCAAGTGGCCCCTTCAGTGAAGGAGAAATCTAAAAAAGGCCTAACAACCGAAAGGTTTTTTTAGATGTGGAAAATGTTCAGGGTGTAGAAAAACTAAATTCCCAAGAAAAACACTATCAGTGATCTCCACACAAAACTCTCACTCAATGACGATCAAACATTTCCTCACCTGCAATTCAAACAATGTTATATACCTGATCCAGTGTCCATGTCGGAAAAAATATATTGGCCGAACCAAACACACCTTGAAAGTCAGGATAGCGGAACACCTAAACAATATTGTTAAGGGCTATGACAAACATTTGCTGTCCAGACATTTCAAGGAAGCGCATAATCAAGACCCGACGGGCCTTTCCTTCATGGCACTGGAGAAGGTTGAAAAACATTGGCGGGGAGGAAATCAGATTGAGGGACTATCAAGGGCAGAATACAGGAAAATGTACGAATTTGGTAGTCTGTTACCGAAGGGCCTTAATGCAGAATTAGAAATATTTGGCTTCTTATAAGATTTTGGGTGGTCCATGTGGGTTTCGATGTAGAGTTGTATGTCAGGCAGTTTTTTCCAGCACTACAACTCTCCCTCTACCCCACATGTGCCCCCCCGTTCCACATTATGTCTACAAAGCTAGAATTAGAAGCCAGGCTATGAGCTGTGTGCTGCGATTGGCCAGCACTGCAGCAAGGGACACGCCTCCTACAAAAAATCAGTCCAGTACAACAGACGGAGCTGAGACACCGGAGCCTATACCGGGCGAACGGAGTGGCGCCCAGGCATACTAGTAAGTGCAGGGGGACCCCTGGGCGCTGCTCTGCCCACTGATATAGTTAGTTTTTAGTTTGTATACGAGTGAAAGGTCCTCTTTAATATAGAAATCCTCTAAAGATTGATACAGGAGAGACTGGTTACAGTTGTAATGAATTTCTTGCGGACATAAAAAGAGACTGGTTACTGTTTGCAAAGAAGATCAATCACAGCAGAAATTTTCTATATAGAGAATATTATTTCTAAGTGCATCAACGACTCCAATCAGGAGATTTAAGCGGCAATACCATTTAGGACCATTTATCACCATAAGTGAAATATATATATATATATATATATATATATGTTCTTTTTAAGTATGTGAATATACACTTGGAGAAATATTATTGTATGCAACAGGGACTGATTGCCTTATCCATCCCACCTAACATAAAATTTCAATTCCAGGACTAATTTGGCCCTGTGATACAAAGTGGGGATTGCATTGGGTTATCAGCCCCAGGTTCCATGAAGTAGCATAGGAATTGGATTATTTCCTATTACAATACCGATTTTTCCGATTGTATTACCTTTTTTATACAGCATTTATCTATTTTATATTGTAATTGTATTTTTAATGAAATCTTAATAATAAATTGCGTCCTATTTACCTCCATATATGAGTGCCCATCCACATATTTTTTCTATTTTAAATCCACATTTTTGAGGGGTGTACTCAAATAGTGGTTGGTGCACCTACCGTGGGGGAATAGAGGTGAGCGGATCTCTCAACTGCTATTTCTAATATTCGTTTTATATTCGTCAAAATCGAATATTCGTCATTATTCTAGTTATCGCGATTAATATGCGATTTAAATAATCGCGTATTGCGATTTTTACATAAAGGCTACTCTCCTATTGAAATAGCAATGCGATTAATTTCAGTTAAAAAATCGACTTTCGATTTCAACTTAGCACTGCTATATTCCATATTCGTTAATTCCAGCCTAATATGGAATATAGCAGGTCCAAGCTGAAATCGCAATTCGATTAATTCAAGTTATAATAATCGAATTGCGATTTCAACTTGGACCTGGTTTACTATGGTTGGCTTGGTAGAATTAGCGAATATGACGAATGTATTCGTCATATTCCACAAAACGAATATAACAAAGTATTTGTCATATTCCACAAAACAAATATAACAAAGTATTCTCCATCTTCGTTTTAGCTACCTATTCATCAACTTCGCTAATTCTAGCAATCATATAGGACAGCTTACTATAGAGACAGCTAAGTTTAATTCGCTATGCGATTATATTACTTAGCTTTTTTTTTTAATAAATAGAATAATTATAATACCTGATAATTATTATAATTATTCTATTTATAAAAAAAAAAGCTAAGTAATATAATCGCATAGCGAATTAAACTTAGCTGTCTCTATAGTAAACTTTCCTATATGATTGCTAGAATTAGCGAAGTTGATGAATAGGTAGCTAAAACGAAGATGGAGAATACTTTGTTATCTTCGTTTTGTGGAATATAATGAATATATTCGTCATATTCGCTAATTCTACCAAGCCAACCATAGTAAACCAGGTCCAAGTTGAAATCGCAATGCGATTAATATAACTCTAAGTAATCGCATGGCGATTTCAACTTAGTAATGTTATATTCCATGCTCATGGAGCATCCCCATCACCATGGGAACGTCTCCATATACTAGAATGTACTGTCGGATTTGAGAATTACGTTGAAATCGCAATTCGATTATTATAACTTGAAATAATCGAATTGCGATTTCAACGTAATTCTCAAATCCGACAGTACATTCTAGTATACGGAGACGTTCCCATGGTGATGGGGACGCTCCATGAGCACGGAAGTCGGCAGAAGCAGCCACGGGCACTGACTGGAGCAGCCAGGAAGCCAGGAATCCAAAGCACAGGTAAGAACAACTTTAGGGAAGTGGGAAAGAAAAAAATATAACAATAAAAAACAAACAAAAAAAAAACGAATATTCGAAATATCGAATTTCTAGCACTATATTCGAAATATTCGTGAATTAGCGAAGTGCTGATATTCGCAAAAAAAAATTGACATTCGAATATTCGCGCTCAACACTATTTGTGAGTATAATAAACCTTTTTATCTGACTGGAGAAATCAGTGCTTCACTATTGGTGCGGTCTCTCGATATCCTAGGAGTGTGTTGGAGGAGAGGAGTGAATCTGTGGAGGTTGATACTGCTTCCTATGTCCAGATATGCGGATGGTTTTGTGGTAGATTGAAGATCCCCCTATTGGCGAAATAGCAGCGTGGTCCTACACTAAAAATGTTATACAGGAGATGTAGTGCAGATAATGTCTCTGTCACCAGCGGCGAAAAAATTCAACTGAATGTCACTGATATTTAAGATGTACAAACGTTATACAGGAGATGTAGCCAGGCAATGTCGCTGTCACCAGCAGCCAAACAATTGCACGCAATTTAGCGCACGTTGTGCTAATATATTTCGCAACCAGATAAAACAATAGTCCTTAAAAGGACTGTTGGGTCTCTAACACCTTTCAGCACTCAAAACTCCCCCCCCCCCAAAAAAAACCCCCACAATTCCTCTCCCTACACTATCTGTCCCTTCTGCTGCAGCTCGCCCTGACTAAGTCAGAGCCGAACCACGTGTCATCAGGTGCTATATAGCACCCGATGACGCGTTTTGGCCAGCCAATCACTGTAATGCCAGTAACCAACATGGCTACGGCATTACAGTGAGTGGCACTACTAACCTGCACGTTTACAACAAACGTGGGGGGAGGAGACTCGAGCATCACGCTCGAGCCGCGATGTGCCGAGCATCGGGACGCTCAAATTAAAATGGTGTTCGACCGAGCATGCTCGCCCAACACAACTTGTCACGTGACGAGTCACGTCACACATATGTGGCCCGCTCTGCAGGAATTTTGTGATCCAGGTGGGCATAATTTGTGATAATCGGTATAGAGCACTATGATTGGTGGTTACAAGTATTTAGTGTGTGTCCTGCAGTGATGACTCCACCCCCAGATGAAGGTTCGCCGAAACACGTCGGGATTGACGCCATCCCGGAGGAGGCACTTTATGGGTAATTGATTCTGCCTTTTGCATTTTGTTACACTGTTTGCACTTGCATTTTAGTTCTTAATTAAATGTTGGAGCAGTATGAATTAGTACCATTGTTCCCCCTTCTGGTTGATGTCGCATTTTCCCTGCACTTGTTTTTATTGTGATTTCTCTTATGAATTTTGTAAATAAAGTATATTATTGACTTCATGCGGTCTGATAGTCCTTTATAGGTATTTTATTTTACGTTGTTGTTAGCTGTGTTTTTATTATTATTATTTTTTATTTGTTTGCTTTATGTCTAGTCGCTCGTGTCTGGATCACCAGATGTATTTGTTTTACGCTCTATAGTAATGCCCATTTTTAGTTTTATTTAAAAATATATATATTTAATTTTTTTCTTATTGTTATGTTTCCTCTGTCATCTTGCCTCTTTTCATGTTGGAAATTTCTCGTCACGTTGCCTAATTAGGTAGCAAGGATAAGAGAGGCGTCGGTAGCCACTGGTTTCCTATGACAAGGACAATGATCGTGCAGAGAGAAAGAGAGTATGAAAATAAAATCTATGTCAGCAATAGTGCAAAAAGTTAAAGGTTTCAGGTTAAAGATTTATATCAAGAACCAAAATCCGCTATTTTGTTTTATGACACAAAACATTTTTTTTTTTATTGAAATCAATTTTAAAAAACAGTTTCTTTGTCCTTTTATGTTTGTACATGGTATACATTTCATTCCCTTTCAGAACGTCCACCTAACTTGTCCAGTGCTGGTGGTCACACGTTTTCATAGTCACTGATTCTGGATTGCATAGTGGTCGTGACCATGGAAATGAGCAGTGTATAATGCGATGGAAAAATGAGTCTAGCCAGCAAAGGAAGCAATATGGACAATCACAATACATTAGTAAGTGCCTTGTATTAACTTTCTCTACGTGATAAATGGCATTTGCTGAAATGAGACAACCCCTTTTAGCATTGTTCTTGCACAGGAACATTACTGTTAGGCCTCTTGCACGCGACTGTATGTATTTTGCGGTCCGCAAATAACGGATCCGCAAAAAATACGGATGACATCTGTGTGCATTCCGTATTTTGTGAAACGGAACAGCTGTACCCTAATAGAACAGTCCTATCCTTGTCCGTAATGCGGACAAAAATAGGACATGTTCTTTTTTTTTTTTGCGGAACGGAAATCCAGACATACGGAAACGGAATGCAGAAGGAGTAACTTCTGTTGTTTTGTGGACCCATTGAAGTGAATGGTTCTGTATACAGTCCGCAAAAAAAACGGAACGGACACGGAAAGAAACGTGTGCAAGAGGCCTTAGGCTCTATAAAAGCAATCTGTGTATCTGATATTCCAAGCACCACCCAAACAACGTCTCTACTAATTTTACGCTTGCCTTCCTGTAATTCAGAATAGCAGTCACCATTCCGATAATCCAAGACGCGCACACATGTCTCTACTTAGCCGTTCAAAGTAATTGAGTGCAATGAACCCCATTTGTTTATGACGTTAATTATATGAAGTTCGATGTGGTAATTCTGCGTGTATTACTGGAGATTTATTGCGTGCTTTTTCTAAGTGACTCACAAGCAATAAATCCCACGGCTAAGTGTAATTAGCGTCGACGTACTCATCGAAAACGATAATTATATCTGATATAAGTTCTACTGTTTCGCTTTATTAAAACAGATACTTTCTCATAAAAAAAAAGAGAAGTTAATATAAGGATTACAGAGCAGGATTTAATAGCCGAGCCGCAGCTCGATGCTCCTAGAGAAATCAGATGCTATAATTAAGTGTAAACACACTTCGAAACACAGATTAATAGCACCCAAGGAAGGTTTTATCAATGCAAGGGTAATAATGGGGGATAATTTCTGCACCCATGAAAAATGGGCCATTAACTGAGGGATCTAATGGTCCTTGTGATCTTAGACGAGTCTGAAACCTAATGAACAGCTCGCAGGCAAAAGAACCTTTTGTATGCACCTTGATTAAGAGGCAGAAGGAAAAAATAGTTATCAATCAGCTCTGGAATTTTATTTAAACATAATTAAAGCCATGCTTTGTTAGCTTAGCTATAATTGTAATCTTCTACTGCTAAATGGATCGTTTTCTTCCCCCGCAAAAGATATATTGCAAAATGAAAATAGCCTTATTTTAAATGTTGTTTTTTTATTGGGATAAATTATTGAAAGGCAATACAAATAGCAAAATTGTATTATAGCAATTAAAGGGTTTATTCCTGGTAGGGCTGTTAAAACACATTGCCCGGTGCAAATGTTTCATGAGTGTCCCTGGTCTGGTTGGTAACTTGGTATGAATCAGTATACTAACAATTTTTTTTTTTTTTATAGATTATTTTACTCCATACAACATCACTAACAGACCACAAAATAAATACACACCAGACCCCTAATAATTACAGATATCAGTCCCCCTAAATAGATGCAGAACCCCTAAATAATACAGACACCAGACCCCTAATAATTACAGATAGCAGTCCCCCTAAATAGATGCAGAACCCCTAAATAATACAGACACCAGACCCCTAATAATTACAGATAGCAGTCCCCTAAATAGATGCAGAACCCCTAAATAATACAGACACCAGACCCCTAATAATTACAGATAGCAGTCCCCTAAATAGATGCAGAACCCCTAAATAATACAGACACCAGACCCCTAATAATTACAGAGAGATACAAAATAGATACAGAACCCCTAAATATATAGACACCAGATCCCTAATAAATACAAGCAGCAGTATATCTAAATGGATACAGAACCCCTAAATATATACAGACCCCAGACCCCTAATAAATACAGACAGCAGTCCCCTTAAATAGAAAGAAAATCCCTAAATAATACAGATACCAGACCCCTAATAAGTACAGACAGCAGTCCCCCTATAGCTACAGAACCCCTAAATATATACAGACCCCAGACCCCTAATAAATACAGACAGCAGTCCCCCTATAGATACAGAACCCCTAAATATATACAGACCCCAGACCCCTAATAAATACAGACAGCAGTCCCCTTAAATAGAAAGAAAATCCGTAAATAATACAGATACCAGACCCCTAATAAATACAAACAGCAGTCCCCCTATAGATACAGAACCCCTAAATAAATAGACACCAGAGGCCAAATAATTACAGACAGATACAGTAAATACAGACCCAGATCACCTAAATTGCAGGTCCCCAAACTTTTGTGGCCCCCAAGCTTTTGTATGTTGGGAACCACATTCAGGTTTCAGTGAGGGTCGGATGCAACAGGTAATTCATAATTAGAGAGAAATTTTGAATGTGGAGGGAAAAAAATAAAATTGCAAAAATTGGCTGATAAATATTTTTGTGTGAACTTTAACACTAGTATTATACCATCCAAATTGGCACTTTCTGCTGCTAATTGTAGGTAAAGTCTGCAAAAATGACAATTTCCAGTGCATATGGTCATAACTATGGATTCTTATGGCAAGGCACACAGCACTGGTTGGGGACCACTGCCCTAAATATATACAGACCCTTTGACCCTGTAAATAAAGTCAGATCCCAGACCACCTAAATAAAAATATACAACTCAAATACATGTGCCTCGAATGATGCAGGGGAATGCTCAGGAGCGGAGTGTGATCCATACATTTGTGGTGTCAAAAGTTTAATAAAAAGTTAAGTAACATGTGTAAAAAAAATATGAAATGCTCAAAACTAAACTCATGCCCTTGCATAAATACTGCTCTGTAAAAAAATACAGACAACAGACCAACCCCTCTAAGCAATTACAGACCCAGACAAGAACACTTGAATATATGCAGAAAATTCCAGTCTCGATGACACTCCCCCGTTGTGTCTTACCACTTCCGGTACCCTTCGGAACACATGCTGGGTTGGAGCTTAAGACCAGCTCAGCATCTTTTCTGGTTTCTATTTGTATTCATAAATTTAACAAATCAATCAACTAAAATTAGCTTGTGACCTGTGGGTTATACACTCACTATCAAAAAACCACAACTGGATGGTGGAGGTGTGAAGACTTATTAAGAAAATCCCAATTTAGGGCTCATGGACTCGCCTATTTTTGCGGTCAACAAATTGAGGATCTGCGTTCCGCATTATGTGAAACGTCCTGCCATCTATAGAACAGTCCTATCCTTGTCCAAAAAATACAGACAAGTATAGGACATTTTTTGGAGGGTGCCACGGGATGGAAATACAGATGCAGACGGCACACGGTGTGCTGACCACATCTTTTGCAGCCTCGTTGAAGTGAATGGATCCTCATCCGACCCGCAATCGGATTGGATGCAGACAAAAAAACGCAGGTGTGAATAAGCCCTTAGACTGAGAAATAATGCTTAAGGCTAGACATTTACCGTACTATAAAGGGTATGGAGAATTCAGGAGATCATTCAGGAGAGTCTTTTTTCCCCCAGTATGTGTGTGTCAGTCACTCTGGATATGTACTTTTAAAGGTTATGGACACCTTTGCATCCAATTTTTTTTATTGCAACGCTCATTTAAGCTGAATTTTGATTAAATATGATTGAGCAATGCAGAATGCAACGCACAATATTCCAGATTTTTTTTAATTAAGAAGTAGGAATTTTAATTTTAAAAAATTGCAATAAATATGGTCACAATATTTCTCAATGTATTCACTCCAGAAAACTTGCATAAATGCATTGATAAATCTAAAAATGATAGTGGACTGGCACGCCTTAAGGAGGACCTGTCACCTTTCCTGACATTCCTGTATTAATAGCTTCATGCATTCCCCATGTAGTAACATTTCTGGAGCATCTGTTCTTATGACTCTATGTTGTGCCATTCCTTTATTATTTCAGCTAGAAGTTATGAATGAATTGCTAGCAGTCTGCAGTAAGGGTACAGAGGGGTGTTACCAGATGGGGGTGTATCTGCACAGACTTACTCTACCTAATCAGTGCTGCCATTTTCAGACTGTGCAGGTACACCTCCCAACTTACCACCCCTTTGTACCCTTACTGCAGACAGCTGGCAATTCATTCATAACTTCTAGTTGAAATAATACAGGAATGGCACAACATAGAGTCATAAGAATAGATGCCCTATAAATGTTATTACATTGGGAATGCATGAAGCTTTTAAAGAAGGCATGTCAGGAGCGGTGAAAGGTTCTCTTTAAGGCTTCTTGTTGTCATTTCATGCAAATGCTAAAGACCGATCACAGTTGGTGCTCTGTGTCATAAGAATTATAACTTGCAGACCAAAAATTTTTTTAAAACTTGGTACTTAGATGTTTTCAAATTTTTCTTGGACTGCGCATTGATAAATCTCTTAGTTCTCTATGTTCATAGCCCCTTATAAATAATACATACCTCTGCCATTGTAGACAGTAATGAAAAAAGCCAAGTCTCACATCCTGTAGGTTTAATGGCAGTCATATTGGTTGGGTTTAATGGCAGTCATATTGGTTGTCCAGCATTCCCCAGAACAGATGTAGCTATGAAAAGTTGTAAAAAAAAATATATATTTTTTTTAAAATCAAGGCATTCATACTGTTTATTTAAAGACAATATTGTACAATTTATTGGGAAATGCTTTCTCGCTCAGCTATTTGTGTCATAGGCTTCTGTGCTATAAAATCCATTTATCTGTCGTTTCTCGCTCTGAGTGTGAATCCGTCAGCTGCATAAAGATCAGGGAAGACTGGATGATTTTGTCCACGCCGAATGTTATGAGCCATTAATAAGCTGATATCATTCAGCATCTTGCATGCTCTGAACATAATAGGGTCAAGACTGGAAAGATAGTAGCTCATTAGCCAACCTGTGCCTTGCATGACTTGTTAACAACTACTTTTTATTTATGAATGTGTCTCACAGGGTAAGCTGAGGATAGAGAAAGAGTGTTCAGATGCAAAGTTCTGATACTTTAGTTCCTATCGCCCAAGGAAACAACTTTATCTGAAGACTAGGCCTTTCCTCAACTAAGGCCCCATGCACACGACAGTATTTTTTCACGGTCCGCAAAAACGGGGTCCGTAGGTCCGTGATCCGTGACCGTTTTTTCGTCCGTGGGTCTTCCTTGATTTTTGGAGGATCCACGGACATGAAAAAAAAGTCGTTTTGGTGTCCGCCTGGCCGTGCGGAGCCAAACGGATCCGTCCTGAATTACAATGCAAGTCAATGGGGACGGATCCGTTTGACGTTGACACAATATGGTGCCATTTTAAACGGATCCGTCCCCACACACTGTGCCACCAATGTTATCATTACAATAGAGGGAGGGAGGGGGGGCGCACTGGCCACCAATGAAATTTAAACTGGGGAGGGAGGGGGGTCTGCCCCCTGCTGCCTGGCAGCCCCGGATCTCTTACAGGGGGCTATGATAGCACAATTAACCCCTTCAGGTGCAGCACCTGAGGGGTTAACTGTACGGATCACGGCCCCCTGTAAGAGATCGGGTGCTGCCAGGCAGCAGGGGGCAGTCATGTACACAGTTCGTTGTATATTCTAACTAGAAGCGTCCCCATCACCATGGGAACGCCTCTGTCTTAGAATATACTGTCGGATCTGAGTTTTTCACGAAAAAGCTTTTATGCAGACGGATCTTCGGATCCGTCTGTATGAAAGTAACCTACGGCCACGGATCACGGACACGGATGCCAATCTTGTGTGCATCCGTGTTCTTTCACGGACCCATTGACTTGAATGGGTCCGTGAACCGTTGTCCGTCAAAAAAATAGGACAGGTCATATTTTTATATACACGGATCACGGATCACGGATCACGGTCTCGGCTGCAAAACGGTGCATTTTCCGATTTTTCCACGGACCCATTGAAAGTCAATGGGTCCGCGAAAAAAAAATGAAAACGGCACAACGGCCACGGATGCACACAACGGTCGTGTGCATGAGGCCTAAGCCTTCTTCGTGTATTATTTTTAGAAAAGAGATGGCTTTCCAACTTAAATGTGAAAGATTCTAATAAATAAGCTTTTCCTTTTTAGATATGAATTGAGACGAGTAGATTCCACGGCATGGAATTAATATCAGATCTCCATGTTCCGCCATTATCACGCTCACTGAGTGGATGGACTGCCGTATTGAATTGAGCCAAGAACGGAAAATTTGTAAACCTTGATCTTTTGTTGGAGCTAGCTAGCATTAACATATAAAATTTATGCATGGTGCCACGGTGGATAGAGTAGACCTGAAGGTTGAGGGATGAGGGCTGATAGTCAAATGGAAGCTTGTTTTGTGAATAACCTCCATTGGAAGGTACAGGGGGACTGTTGGTCGATAAAGGAAGAATTATGGTGGGAGCAAGAAGCTGGGAAGGAAGGCAAAGTCTGAGATAAGGCACCACCATGAGTGGAGTGTGAGGCCAGGTTCTTGGAGAGAGCAATGTCGTTCTTCACAGAGTGCACTAAAGAGTCGCTGTGGTGTCATTCAAGTGAAGCAAGGTCATGGAGAATGAAGAAGACACCTCTGGGTAGGCAATGGAACTTTATGGTTTTCTTGGCAGAGCGTAGAAGCACTGCAGACCAGAAAGTGGTTGTTACATCTGGACATTTATGGCATTTTGATAGGATACGCCATAACTGTCCAATAGATGCCACCTCTGGGAACAACTCCTCTTTCAAGAACAGGGCCCCACGATTGTGCAGCACCCTCTCCATTCACTGCAATAGGACTTTTGAAAATAGCATGCTCGCTATTTTTGGTGGAGACAGGAAGCAGGGAAGGAATGCATGTATATAACGTCCAATAGCAATGAATGAAGAAAGCTGTGCATGCACTATGTGTTCTACATTCATGTTGATACCTCGTTCTTGAGATACAAGCCCTAGAGGTGGGACCTGGATTTATGGCATACGCTATTGATATATCATAAATGTGCATGTGGGATAGTCCCTTTAAGTGGGCAGCTTGTACTCTGCCATACACTGTAGAGAACTTGTGCAAGTCAGGTTATGTTGCGTTAAGACAGTTTCAGGACCTGTTACTCTATTTAAGTCAAATAAGTCTTAAAAGGAATCTGTCACCACTAATACATGTTTTAAACTGTCCATGGTGTCCTCTAGCATACATACACCCTATCCCAGATGTATTTTTGTGTTCGTTTTTAGATCTGTATTGCCACTGAAAACCATCTTTATATTTTTATGCAAGTAAGAATAAAAGAGGCCAAGGAGCAGTGCCTATTCCAAATGGAGCCTAGCCACTCCCATCTGAATCAGAGCCCCACTCCTCCCCTTTTCACCTCCTCTCTCGATGTCATCAAGCCAGTTCTGGACAGCTCAGGCTTGCCTCACATCTGTGTTTGTGCCTGCGCTGTCTGGGCCCTTCTATAAGCAATATCTTCATCAACAGCACATGCACTGTTATCAAACCTGATACATGACAACCTTCATAAACCATAAACATAACATTTGACATTTACACTCATTAGTAAGAGGGATGATCCCTTGTACTCCCCTCATGCTTATCTATGTGGTCTCCTTTTTCACTCTTTGGCTGTAGGCCCAGAACTGGCGCGCTTCCCAAAATCATAACTAGATAGTCTGCAGAGCATCTGCAGACTATCTCAAGGCCAAAGAAGACAGATGAATATAATTCTAGAAGAAAGATAATGCTGACATAACATATAATATAATGCACTTTTAACATTGTTGCACTCACATGCACCGAAAGGCTGTGTAGCGCACTTGGTGATGACACTGCCCGCAGAACGGCCCAGGCAGCACAGACACAAACACAGATGTGCGGTGAGCCTGCCTTGGCTTTCCAGCAGTTGCCTGATGATATCGACAGAGTGAGGAGGCAAAAAGGGGAAGAGCGGTTCTCCAATTCAAATGTGAGTATCTGGGATCCATTTTGCATACTGGCCCTTAGTCTCTTTTATTCTTATTTGCATACCAATATCAAGATGACTTTTAGATCTAGAAAGGAACACAAAAGTAAATCTTGGAGTAAGTATGCATTTTTTCCCCACAATTTCAGAAAAAATTGATTTGTTACCACGAAACATGAGGAAATTCGGCTTCATAACAAACTGAATTTTTCCTGAAATTTGGATCAAAGTCAATAAATGTTGCTTTAACTCGCTCAACACTAGTTATAACCTCCCTTCAGATTCTCAGCTGTATCATATGACCACCTCTCTGATGTCCAACTGACAGTTACTTCTCTATTCATTCCTATAATACTGATTTTGAGGCTCCCATAGGAATAAATTGAGAAACTGACGTCCTGTCCACACATAAGATGCTGTGTTATTTGGAAAGTATGATTGTTGGTCATATGACACAGCTGAGGATCAGAAGGGAGGTTATAACCCACAAATACAGACACTAGTAAGAAGAGTACATTCATTACAGTTTACATCATGCATCTTTCTAATAGGTCGGAGAATTAAAAAAAATGTGGGAGTGCTTCTTTAAGGTTTAGACATTAGGTGCATGACAGAGGGCAAATCTACTACCATAACTTTTGTCTTTTAATTAGGGAAATTACGGAAAATTGGTTTTCTCTGGTCTCCTTTTTGCTTCCACATTATTTACCAGTTCTGTGCTGAGAATGTATTGGATTATTAATTTCTGGATGATCAGATGCCAGAAGTTCTCTAGATATTTATTTACTGTATCAACTTGCAAAAAGCAATAAGAATAGCATTCGGCTCAGTGCAGTTCTGCTAAAGCATTTCAATTCCCTACTAAGTCCTGTTTCTTTTCTTACTTTACTTTTAAGCAGAGATTTTCCAAAGAAAGATATTTCCACTGAAACCCACATTGTCAGTAAAGTCAATCATGCGAGGTAGTTTTTAAGATGTTATTTTAGTGAAGACTCCCATGTGAGCTGACTCTGAGAACCAAGAAATTGTACAAATCCTAATTTTGCTGAAAAATCCTGAGATGAAGCAAAAGATTGATGAGACTGTGTGGCATGAGGTGAAATCTGCTGGCTGGCGGGTCGCTTCCTTTGGTGAAAAGTTTTCTGGGCTCTGTTCCCTGGAGACAAAGAGAAGTACAGATTCTGCTCCAAAGTGACTTTGTCATCAGCTATTTGGCTCAGGATCTGATTTAAAGGCTTCACTAAAATCATTCTAGTCTATAGTCTGCTACATGTAGGATAAAAAAAATTAACTGTGTTGGAGTAACTGTCCCAAACCAGGTTGTGGGGAATATCACTGCAGAGTAAAATCAATAGCAGTATGTAAAGTCATGTGCTATTGGATACATTGAAAAAATACAAAACTAAAATAAATTTATAGACCTTTTTTAAATTTTGTATTTATTAAAATTGTGTATAAAGGGGGAATTTATTATGCCCCCACGCCACATACATTAGATGCATCCTCTTATCCCGCATTTCAGGGGATAACAAAGCCTGACATAAAATGCCGGTCTTTGATAAAATTCCCCCATAGTGCAAAAATATTTTGCAGCACTCTGTGGAAATTATCATCATTCACATCAGTCCATGTTCTAAATGCTACTTGCAACGTAAATTACTTATCCCAAAAACACACTAGGAGGAGATATACAAATAAAAACAGACCATAGAGCTCATCTATATGCTTTGTGCCACACTTATTTAGCGTTTTAGGCACCTTGTCGGTGGGGCATGGCATGGCTAAATGGGAGAAGGGCACGGTCTATGTGGAAGGGGCATGGTTAAAGATACGAGACTGACAAAAAATTTCTGATGTCAAATAAACCAAAAATAAATGGTATAAACTTTGACTAGACAGTCTAATAATGCCCCAGAGTTCAGATTAGCTAGCCACTGTTATAAATCTAGAGCATTTTAGACTGCCTAGTGTGGGAAGAAACTGGATCACTTTGAGGAAGCCCATGAAAACACGGGAAGAACACACAGGCTCAGACTGGCCCACAGGGGAACAGGTGAATCCCTTGGTGGGCCCTTGTGCAAGGTGGGCCCCGTCCCCCACCCCTTGCACAAGAGGCACAGTAAAAAAACTGCACTACGTATAGATAGTCATTTTAGATGCATCAGATGGCCGAGATGACTTCTAGGCACAGAGGCAGGCCAGCGAGTAGGCATTTTCTCCTTAACTTGCCTTCTCAAAATCGCAGCAGAGACTTCAATAATCAATCATGTTGAGCATGTTGCTGCTTAATACTGCTGTGTGAACAGGTGGCATTTGCATGTAACAGTGGGCACCCAGAATAAATTTTTCTGGTGGGCCCTAGACACCCCAGTCCGACACTGCATACAAACATTATGTACCGTATATACTCGAGTATAAGCCGACCCGAATATAAGCCGAGGCCCCTAATTTTACCCCCCAAAAATTGGAAAAATTATTGACTCGAGTATAAGACTAGGGTAGGAAATGCAGCATATGTGGAGGGCGCTGTTATGTGGAGGACGCTGTTATGGGGTGGATCTGTGGAGGACGCTGTTATGGGGTGGATCTGTGGAGGACGCTGTTATGGGGTGGATCTGTGGAGGACGCTGTTATGGGGTGGATCTGTGGAGGACGCTGTTATGGGGTGGATCTGTGGAGGACGCTGTTATGGGGTGGATCTGTGGAGGACGCTGTTATGGGGTGGATCTGTGGAGGACGCTGTTATGGGGTGGATCTGTGGAGGACGCTGTTATGGGGGTGGATCTGTGGAGGACGCTGTTATGGGGTGGATCTGTGGAGGACGCTATTATGGTGTTATGGGGTGGATCTGTGGAGGACGCTATTATGGTGTTATGGGGTGGATCTGTGGAGGACGCTGTTATAGGGGATATGTGCTATGACACATAGGGCCATGGGGGGGGGGGCAGCATAAGACATATAGCATCTTATGCTGGTCCCCCTCATGGCCCTATGTGTCCCCTCATGTGTCCTAAACTGCGCACATAAAATACTTTGTGTGTAAAGTATTTTACTAGTGTGTAAAACAAGCTCTCTCCTATTGATAACAGGTCCGGCCTCTGTACTCACTGTCACGATGAATGCACTGCAGCGAGCGGCCCGGCCGGCGCGTGACTGACGTCGCTAAGTAACGCTCCTCCCACTTCAGGAAGCAGGAGCGTTACTAAGTGGCGTCAGTCATGCGCCAGCCGGGCCGCTCGCTGCAGTGCATTCATCGCGGCATTTTCGGCCAAATCGAGACTCGAGTATAAGACGAGGGGGCTTTTTGAGCACAAAAATATGTGCCAAAAAACTCGTCTTATACTCGAGTATATACGGTATATGCTGCCCTTGGTCGGATTCGAATCCAGGACTGCAAGACAACAGTGCTAGCTGATAACTGTAACACTGTCCTCATTGCCCAAAGCATCCCCACCTATCATTTGGTTGAACATGATGGACTTATTTCTTTTTTCAACCATGTTAACTACTGTATGTAACCATTCACAAATGTAGCATTTGTTTTTCCAGAGTGGTTTAAAAAGTTGAGCTCTAACTGATTACAATGGGGTACAAAATCTGATTTTATATGACAGTTTTAGTAAAGGAGGGCCACTGGGGAATATATCTAAATATATTATGGAGTAATGATGAACCGTAGGTGATGTTTGCTTAGACAACAGCTCTGGTATGTACAGTATGTTTTTAAATCCAAGTTAAGCTAGGTTCACATCTGCAGTGAAGTCCGATCATTCTGTTCCAGAATAGAAACATAAAAACAGAAACACTATATCCGGCAAACTTTATGGCAGACGCTGATAATGACAATAATTTGGTCCATTGGGTTGCCATTATAGATTCCGAAATCTTAATAAGTTTTCTCATACATTTGTACGTTTCTAGAAAATTGTCTCATAAATATGGGCCTTTGGTCCAAACACTTTATCTTTCAATGTATTCAAAGGCTATGAACACCTTCAGGGGCAATTTTATGTTATCATTGCATTTTGCTTGTTTTTTTAATTTTTAATTTTTTCAATTGGTCTTAAAAGTTTTGTCCTAAAACTTTAACAATTCTAGCTATGAGTATCTTACTTTCACGTTCACTTTGAGCCAATATCTGCTGACTATGTATATCTATTATCTTTGGAGTTGGTAACTCACTTATTTGCGCCATATTTTTATCAGTAAGATACAAATTGAGATATAACAAGTGTTTATGAGGTCAGGAGATCAGAGATAAGTAGCTTTCGGCTCAGCTGCCTGACCAAAAACAGTACAGTCGTGGCCAAAAGTTTTGAGAATGACACAAGTTTTCACAAAGTTTGCTGCTAAACTGCTTTTTGATCTTTGTTTCAGTTGTTTCTGTGATGTAGTGAAATATAATTACACGCACTTCATATGTTTCAAAGGCTTTTATTGACAATTACATGACATTTAGGCCCCATGCACACGGCCGTGTTTCACGGCCGTGTGCGGGCCGTGGAACCGCGGCCTGGATCCCTCCTGAGAGCAGGAGCGCACGGCGTCACTGGTTGCTATGACGCCGTGCGCTCCCTGCTGCCGCCGCAATACAGTAATACACTGGTATGATCTATACCAGTGTATTACTGTACTGTGCCGGCAGCAGGGAGCGCACGGCGTCATAGCAACCAGTGACGCCGTGCGCTCCTGCTCTCAGGAGGGATCCAGGCCGCGGTTCCACGGCCCGCACACGGCCGTGAAACACGGCCGTGTGCATGGGGCCTTATGCAGAGTCAGTATTTGCAGTGTTGGCCCTTCTTTTTCAGAACCTCTGCAATTCGACTGGGCATGCTCTCAATCAACTTCTGGGCCAATTCCTGACTGATAGCAACCCATTCTTTCATAATCACTTATTGGATTTTGTCAGAATTAGTGAGTTTTTGTTTGTCCACTCGCCTCTTGAGGATTGACCACAAGTTCTCAATGGGATTAAGATCTGGGGAGTTTCCAGGCCATGGACCCAAAATGTCAACGTTTTGGTCCCCAAACCACTTAGTTATCACTTTTGCCTTATGGCATGGTGCTCCATCGTGCTGGAAAATGCATTGTTCTTCACCAAACTGTTGTTGGATTGTTGGAAGAAGTTGCTGTTGGAGGGTGTTTTGGTGCCATTCTTTATTCATGGCTGTGTTTTTGGGCAAAATTGTGAGTGAGCCCACTCCCTTGGATGAGAAGCAACCCCACACATGAATGGTCTCAGGATGCTTTACTGTTGGCATGACACAGGACTGATGGTAGCGCTCACCTTTTCTTCTCCGGACAAGCCTTTTTCCTGATGCCCCAAACAATCGGAAAGAGGCTTCATCGGAGATTATGACTTTGCCCCAGTCCTCAGCAGTCCATTCACCATATTTTCTGCTGAAGCTCAATCTGTCCCTGGTGTTTTTTTGGGAGAGAAGTGGCTTCTTTGCTGCCCTTCTTGACACCAGGCCATCTTCCAAAAGTCTTCGCCTCACTGTGCGTGCAGATGCGCTCACACCTGCCTGCTGCCATTCCTGAGCAAGCTCTGCACTGGTGGCACTCCAATCCCGCAGCTGAATCCTCTTTAAGATACGATCCTGGCGCTTGCTGGACTTTCTTGGATGCCCTGAAGCCTTCTTAACAAGAATTGAACCTCTTTCCTTGAAGTTCTTGATGATCCTATAAATTGTTGATTGAGGTGCAATCTTAGTTGCCACAATATCCTTGCCTGTGAAGCCATTTTTATGCAACGCAATGATGGCTGCACGCGTTTCTTTGCAGGTCACTATGGTTAACAATGGAAGAACAATGATTTCAAGCATCACCCTCCTTTAAAATAGGTCAAGTCTGCCATTTTAACCCAATCAGCCTGACATAATGATCTCCAGTCTTGTGCTTGTCAACATTCTCACCTGAGTTAACAAGACGATTACTGAAATGATCTCAGCAGGTCCTTTAATGACAGCAATGAAATGCAGTGGAAAGGTTTTTTGGGGATTAAGTTAATTTTCATCTGATCACTCTTCATAACATTCTGGAGTATATGCAAATTGCTATTATAAAATCTTAAGCAGCAACTTTTCCAATTTCCAATATTTATGTAATTCTCTAAACTTTTGGCCACGACTGTATACACACAGAGACTGGTACTAGAGAATCTCAATGCTGAAATTGTTTAAATGTAGAATAATTGAAATGAATACAATACAGTAAAAAAAAAATGCCCCAAAGGTGTCCATAGCCGTTTAGCCAGAAAGTTCACATAAACTGCAAATAAATTTACCTTAGTAACTTGATTTTAGTAGTCTTTTCCACCCATGCTTTCATAGCTGAGGCACAAAAACATGTCTATATGGCACAAAGCCAGTAAGTATTATGGAACTGTGGGCACTCTATGGGGCTCATTAATTATACTGAAATAAGCCTATATTAGGCGCATTTCAGGTGCAGATGGCGGCACAATGGTTAGTTGCATCCTAATCTGTGACTTTTCCTCACTCACCCCAGGTCTAAAAAAGGGGGCATGGGCAGGGAAGGGGATGGGCCGGCAGGGAAGGGGATGGGCCGGCAGGCCCGTCTTATTCATCATTTTCTACGCCTGTTTTAGGTGTAGAAAATGGTCTCAATGTAAGACAGATAGGAAGCTGTCTTACATTTAAGCTGGCATTGGATGCGTCAAAGTTATGTAGAGGCCGGCTACTCTTCATAACTTCGGCGGATCCACCACCACAGATAGGGGTCATTAAGACTGGTGTCTAAAATGCTGGTCTTAATAAATGACCCCCTAGATGTCCATATAATGCTTCCATATGGCATATTATTCTTTCTTACTTTTACAGAAGTCTACCATTGTGATATGGTTTCTGGTGTTACATGGATTCCATATGATAATTCCCAACACTCTGTATACCTTTGTATGAAATCATAGTGTCACGGATGAAGTTAGCAGAAAGATGGAACTTATAAATAAACGAGCAACTGGCTTGATCCCAAACTAAGGAGCATATAGGTGAGCCCTAAAAAACCCTAAGAGCTCTCCCTCACTGCTATGCCCATGCAAAGGTCTTTATGGTAGATGATTGCGTGCCCACGTACCTAAGTCTGTGTGACACCTGAAAACCCTATAATAGTGAGGGGACACGACCACCGACTCCCTGCACTTAATAAGGGCGGAGTCAGGGTTACCTAGAATCAAGCCAGCAAGGAAACACAATAAACGGATCCAGCAATGACCAGCCTCCAGCAATGACCACTTCATCCAGGAAGTAATATAAACCACAAAGTGAGGCAGTATGGGAGGGAATAAAAGAAAAAGGATTAGTCTGAATAAGTGGCACCTGGCAGAAGGAAAGGAGATGAGAAAGTGAAACCAAAACAAAGAACATCATACAAGAGATAGAGAAGAACGTCTGCAAGACCTTCTCACAGGACTGGCGGTCACACATAGGCACATGGAGGCACGAGCTCTTATATTCCTATGCTCATTGTATTACGGATCAATAAAACATACCCATATGTGGGAGCCCTAAGAGTGAGAAAATTAGATCTTCTGAGATCAGCGTTGCATGACAATACGTTAAGGCTACTTTCACACTAGCATTTTTTGCGGATCCGTCATGGATCTGCAAAAACGCTTCTGTTACAATAATACAACTGCATGCATCCGTCATGAACGGATCTGGTTGTATTATGTCTTCTATAGACAAGACGGATCCGTCATGAACTCCATTGAAAGTCAATGGGTGACGGATCTGTTTTCTATTGTGTCAGAGAAAACGGATCCGTCCCCATTGACTTACATTGTGTAAGGACGGATCCGTTTGGCTCCGCTTCGTCAGGTGGACAGCAAAACGATGCAGGCGGTGTTTTGGTGTCCACCTCCAGAGCAGAATGGTGACTGAACGGAGGCAAACTCATGCACTCTGAGCGGATCCTTTTCCATTCAGAATGCATTAGGGCAAAACTGATCCGTTATGGACCGCTTTTGAGAGCCAATGACGGATCTCGCAAACGGAAAGCCAAAACGCTAGTGTGAAAGCAGCCCTAACTGAATCGACCATGTAACTATATATTTTTGGTTTTGTAAAACCTGTCCGAAATGTACTACTTATTGAAGTGAACAACAAAGTCAACAGATTTTCAAAAAACAGAGCCCTGGAAGGAACACATCATCCATTTCCATGTGTAAACGGACCAACCAAATTGAACATTTTTGGACTGAGCTGCTCGTCGTTCTGACTCATATACTTCTAAATGACCACTTTCAATCTGCATCATCCTGCACTATATAAACCGGTCACCAGCTTCACTACTTCAAAGAGAGATAATTGAATTACCCACCCAATTCGCTTTTATGCATCAACCGTTTTGGTTAATAAAGCAGAATATAATTAAATGACAAAAGAATAGCATTGTTTTATCTGTTAATTACAAGTCTGCCATGTCTTTAAATGGGCATTGAAATGTAATTAGTTATATCGTCACGTGTCCCGTACGCCTTTTCCTGTAAAAATAAATGAGTCGCAGATGGGTTCTCATTTGTCCATTCCATGGAGATGAACGTTTTCCGTGCATGCCTCGTGAATGCAGCTCTGAGAGAAGGCACTATAATAGTTTGTGAAATGTTCAAAGATAGATGGCTGTGTTCTTAAATGGGATCAGTAAACAGGAGATGAATCTTCGTCTGTGGTTAAAATGCAAGGTCACGTCTGGTATAACGGCAAGGAAAAAAAATAACATTTTCGGAAATGAAGAGTTCACTCAGTTCAGGCCTGGAACTACTTTCATGTATTTAAAGGGCACAAAACAAATACAAGAACTATGGAAATGGATGTAATTTACAGAGAGACATTTTGGGTCATGAAGCTACATATCTTTGTGACAGGGGTATACACAGCAATCCTAGGGCTCCATAGCAAAGGTCAGAACTGCAGGCCCCTAACCTAAATTTGTTTATTGTAATTGGTTTTGCACAATTACGGTACATTTTTGAATTACTAAATAAATTATTCTTTTGCTGTATCCTTAAAAAAACATACAATGTACTGGTGTATAGAGAGAAGTATCTGTAGATACCAATACATTAGGCAGAGTACTATTGAGGCTTTTATTGACTACCATTGACCTATGGCCTAACTGGTAAGGTTTCTGCCTCTCATGCAGCGGATTCAAATCCCTGCAGAGACAATCTGGAAAAAGAAGGGTAATAGCAGTTTGTGTCCTCACACACTCTCAGAATGCTGAAGGCCTGCCCCCTCCAGAGTGACACCTTCCTAGAAAAGAGCATGGACTTCTTACTGCATTGGAACAAGGGTGGTGCTGTTTTGGCTGGGCCCCATGGCAACTGTATGGTCTACCGCGACATTTAGGGGAGGAATATTTAAAGTTAGTTTTGCATGAATCTGCATTGACGTACTTTATGCCACATTTATCAAATGTCGCATGCTGTTTGATAAATTTGTCTTATCCTTAAACCTAACACTTTTGTCTAGAAAAACTACTCCACTTCTCCTACTCCACTCTACTGCTGGAGTAAGATTGCAACTTTTTTTGCGACTTTTTAAAAAAGTCTCAATGACAAATCTGGAGTGAAACTCATTCACATAACACACCTACTTTTCTACCCAGATTTCAAAACTGGAGTGACATGGTGCAAAAAGTCGTAAATCTTTTGCACAAGTGAGTGTAAAAAAACGCAAAAGCCCTATTTTGCAACTTTTCGAAGCCAGAATTCTGGAGTGAAGGCATGATAAATCTGAGAATTCGAGTATTATTATAGAACAACAGTAAATAGGGGATGACTGTTAGATTGGTGGGGTCTCAGTAGTTTGGATTGGACTCCCACCAATTTAACAATTATTTTCTATTTATCTAGTAGACAGGGGATAATTTATTGTAACTGGATTACTCCTTTAAAGGATATCTTAAGTTAGATGAGTATATATTGATATCAGGACTGGGTTTCCTTGGTATCAATGTATCTAATGATTCTGAGGATCCACCATCATCTATACAGAACATGTCCATGTTCTCTTTAAATGGATTAATAATTTTTGTTGTCATCATTGTAAGCACAGTACATATCATCAATAAGATCTAATAGGTTATTTGTGACTAATCTAATAAGGAATAGTGGTAAGTGATAGACTGGAAAGTCTGGTGCATATGGGGTTGTCTTCTGCTGGACCTTTTGGAATATTATTGAATCAGAACCTGGGCCAACTATCACATCTGAGATGGCAGGTAACAGACGTGTGGCGCAGAGGGGAGGGAAGAGGAGTACCCTTCCACTAGGGAGAGGGAGGAGTGGTGAAGCCTAGCTCACCAGGCACTGGCACCTGCCCTGACTTCCCTAGACGGTCTGCAAAACCATCACGTGCCTCATCCCTGGCTTACCCTGAAATAAGCCCTAGGTAGTGAGTAGGGTGGTGGGAGCACCAGTCCTCACCACTGACACCTAGCATAACAACAGGGGAAGGACAAACAACACAAACACAATCAACAATCCCCGAAGGGAGACAACAACATAAAGAGTGAACCGGAGATCCATCAGCTTCAGTTCCAATGGCTCCACAGCAACAGTTGTCCACCTGAGGTCAGAATAGAAGATCTGGAAGGAAGGTCTGTATCTGGCAACAAGGGAAGCAGAAATGGAGAATATATAGTAGCTGGGAGTGGCAGACAGAGAAAAGCTGAAAGGAAAAGCTACAGATTCCTAAATGGGACAAAAAAGATTGCAAACCTAAGCAGGAAAACCTGGAATAAAATCCATTCTCACCAGTAGGTCATTGAGTAATCCCTTGAGAGAAACCGAGCACGTAGCCACCCGCTCCGACCTTCTGACCCCAGGCACGACAGGGTCAGCTGTAGGTCATGACACCCCCGTGACATCAACTGAATAATTTTTGGTACCCTGTTAAACTGGCCTTACACATGAGATAACTGTGGCCTGAATGCTTCTTTAGGCAACTTCTATCTTCCCCGATCTCACCATACACATGGATACTCGGTTTAACCACTGGCAGACACCTCTGGTGGATGGCTTATCTCCATGAGAGCATAAGGGTCCGACATGTTGGACCATTCTCTCTTGACATCTTCCATGGGAGAATAGTTGGGAGGCTCGACGCATTAGATTCTCAGCCGATCCCACAAGAATTAGCACATTTGGATTACAGGTATCGTATGTGCATTGCCAGCTTTAGGAATTAAAGTGATCTTCCTGTCTTTCACCTCTCCCCTTCAAGATTGCAATAGAAAACAGTTAATACAAATTCACAGTTGGTCAAATAATATATACAGCATGGTATACTACCTTCTTACAATAGTGACCTATGGCATCTAAAGTTCCCATTATACATGGGAGCTTTAGATGCCAAACAAGTCATAAAAACTATTCTTTACAAACTGTTCCATACGGATATTAATAATCCAGGTCACAATGTGTTCAGAGTCACCAATATAACATTCCAAAACCTTACAACATGGTGACTATCCCACCAATATGTTTTAAACCTCTAATGAAAAATTGGGTACACGAGAGGAGGGGAATACCTTCCTCTTTACATACTTTGTCAGTAAGATTTGTTCCACCGCCATTCCTAAGTAACCTGTCACCCACTTCCTTATAAGCCCAGGGTCATTCCTATATCTTTACTCGATGGGCTCGTCTATAGGAGGTTGACGCTGTATGTGAACAGTCCCAAATGACTCCCAAACACCCAAAGCTTCTATTTGCTGTACCACACATCTTATTTATATCTACAGTAAATTATTTCTGCTTCTTCCCATCAGGGTGACAATCAGAAGTATTAATCAGATAGTCATGATTTTTGAATGCTTTCTCCATCCCCTGAAAGCCTTAATCGATCTTTAAGGCATATTCTTAATTAGTTATACGGATAACAAATGAGATTCTTAATAAATTGCTATTGACAACGCTCAGCTGGCAGAGGGAGAAAACAACAATGATTTATGTCACAAAGAATTTGGCAAACAAACAATTTAGTACATCAGGATTCAAAGCGATTTTCATGTACAGGTCCTTCTCAAAAAATTAGCATATTGTGATAAAGTTCATTATTTTCTGTAATGTACTGATAAACATTAGACTTTCATATATTTTAGATTCATTACACACCAACTGAAGTAGTTCAAGCCTTTTATTGTTTTAATATTGATGATTTTGGCATACAGCTCATGAAAACCCAAATTTCCTATCTCAAAAAATTAGCATATTTCATCCGACCAATAGAAGAAAAATGTTTTTAATACAAGAAAAAGTCAACCTTCAAATAATTATGTTCAGTTATGCACTCAATACTTGGTAGGGAATCCTTTTGCAGAAATGACTGCTTCAATGCGGCGTGGCATGGAGGCAATCAGCCTGTGGCACTGCTGAGGTGTTATGGAGGCCCAGGATGCTTCGATAGCGGCCTTAAGCTCATCCAGAGTGTTGGGTCTTGCGTCTCTCAACTTTTTCTTCCCAATATCCCACAGATTCTCTATGGGGTTCAGGTCAGGAGAGTTGGCAGGCCAATTGAGCACAGTAATACCATGGTCAGTAAACCATTTACCAGTGGTTTTGGCACTGTGAGCCGGTGCCAGGTCGTGCTGAAAAATGAAATCTTCATCTCCATAAAGCTTTTCAGCAGATGGAAGCATGAAGTGCTCCAAAATCTCCTGATAGCAAGCTGCATTGACCCTGCCCTTGATAAAACATAGTGGACCAACACCAGCAGCTGACATGGCACCCCAGACCATCACTGACTGTGGGTACTTGACACTGATTTCCCTCTCCCCAGTCTTCCTCCAGACTCTGGCACCTTGATTTCCGAATGACATGCAAAATTTGCTTTCATCTGAAAAAAGTACTTTGGACCACTGAGCAACAGTCCAGTGCTGCTTCTCTGTAGCCCAGGTCAGGCGCTTCTGCCGCTGTTTCTGGTTCAAAAGTGGCTTGACCTGGGGAATGCGGCACCTGTAGCCCATTTCCTGCACACGCCTGTACACGGTGGCTCTGGATGTTTCTACTCCAGACTCAGTCCACTGCTTCCGCAGGTCACCCAAGGTCTGGAATCGGTCCTTCTCCACAATCTTCCTCAGGGTCCGGTCACCTCTTCTCGTTGTGCAGCGTTTTCTGCCACACTTTTTCCTTCCCACTGAGGTGCCTTGATACAGCACTCTGGGAACAGCCTATTCGTTCTGAAATTTCTTTCTGTGTCTTACCCTCTTGCTTGAGGGTGTCAATGATGGCCTTCTGGACAGCAGTCAGGTCGGCAGTCTTACCCATGATTGCGGTTTTCAGTAATGAACCAGGCTTGGAGTTTTTAAAAGCCTCAGGAATCTTTTGCAGGTGTTTAGAGTTAATTAGTTAATTCAGATGATTAGGTTAATAGCTTGTTTAGAGAACCTTTTCATGATATGCTAATTTTTTGAGATAGGAAATTTGGGTTTTCATGAGCTGTATGCCAATCTTAAGTAGGAAACATCTTGGGATTAATAGGAGATTTTTAAAGGTAAGTGATATCTTTAATCTATGCTAGAGGGATCATATCAGTTGCAGATGAGGGCACTGTAGACTGGTTCTCCTGGGATATATTGCCTTTGGATACTACTTCAGATTGTTGCTCTATAGATTTTTATTTTTTGCGAGATTGTATTAAAGGAGTAGTCCCATCTCAACATTTATGGCATATTACTAGGATATGCCATAAATGTCAGATAGGTGCAAATCCTACCTCTGGCACCCCCTCCTATCTCCTGAGCAGAGGCCCCGAAGTGAAGAGATAGAATGCCACACATACCACACACCCTCTCTATTCACTGTTATGGGAAGACCAGATATAGCTGAGCCAGTGCTATGCTATTTTCTGAACGCCAATGGAGGGACAGGTGAATGGAGGGTGGCTGTGCATGTGTGGCTTCTCTCCTTTCACTTGGGTTGTCCTGTTCTTGAGATAGGAGCAGATCCCAGATACTCCACTTATATGACATTTATGGCATATCCCAGGGATATGCCAGATATGTGGAGATGGGACAACTCCTTTAAAGGGGTTTTCTGGGATTTTAATAGTGATGATCTATCCTCGGGATAGGTAATGAGCTGTTTGAAGAGAAGGCTGCGCTCATGCAAGCATTGCCTTCTCTTCATTGTTAACCTGCTTGCCACTGGCATCACATTGCATTGTAATTACAAGAAGCCATCCCATTCACTACAATGGGACGAGCCTGCCTATTCAAGTGTATAGGAAGGATCCTGAGGATAGTTCATCCATATTAAAGTCCTGGAAAACCCCTTTACTTTCTCCTGCTGAAGTGTGCTTTTATGTAACATATGCATTTAATAGGAGGAGTTAATATGCCACTTCTACATCCACCACTAGATGGTGCTATTGTCACCCTTTTTATATAGAGAGGAGTGGTTAGAACGGGTGAGTTAGAATCAGCGTGTGTGTAGAGAGAGCTGAGAGTAAAGCCAGCTTTGGTTTATATCCCAGCCACAACAAGGCAACACAAACTTTATATACTTGAAAAGAATTCCAGTGTTGAGAAGATGTGCGAGTAGAAGCACTGTGGAGATAACCTGTGTGAAATAACTTTATAGGCTCTACAGAAGGGGTGCATAACCTTTTTGGATCTAGGGGCTACATTGTCACATCTGGCCCCTGGGACAGAGAAATGCAATGTGAGAAACATTTGCTCTGAAGAAACATCTTGGCTTATTAACCACCTGTGCAATGATGTAACCTGTGAAATTGCATGTTGTGTAAGAACTCTCAGTCTATGCATGCTGATAATGATAGCCATGACTGATGTACTTAAACTTCATTCTTCAGTAAATAAATGTTCTACTACAAAAAAGCCTCATCATTGCCTGTCTTCACTGATACACAGGACCCTGCCACAATTCATCACCATCAATGGCACCCCAAAAGCACCATCAGGTAGGAGACTCCCCAGAACCAGGGTGTACTTCAAATGGAAGTAATGTAATTACTACACAGATGAGCATCAGAGTGAATAACATCAAAAACCACCATTCTTGCTGCCATCACTTTTGTCCTCTCATCTCCTGGGCTCACTGCACTCTTCCTTATGAAAATTAGATCTCCTCTTTCATCTACAGGCAACTACGATGCAAGTCAATCTCCAACCCTTTAAACAACCTAAAAACAAGACTAAGGATATTGGTCAATCCAGTGTAAGACACTCTCCTGTTCTGCAATCCACTGGGGCCCCCAGGGGTCCTTGTGGGGCTCGACCTGTGGGGGGACCCCGTTGGAGTAGCGGGACAGGTCACGCATGTGCCTGGGGAGACTTCGGTTCCGACTCCTTTGCGGGCAGACGCTGTAGTGCATCCGCATGGTCGCCGGAGAGGCAGATTGACCACAGACTGATTGACCGGACGCAGCGGCCGGTCCTGTCTCCGGTATCACCTGCGGGTTCCGTTCCGGCGTCTGTGCCGACGTGATTGTGTATTCATGCTGGGCCGCTCGAGCGTCCACATGCACTCTCAAGAGGAGGTTCGCAAAAGAGTACGCGCCTGAACGTACGCGCATCTTATTCGCTACACCGGCCACTGACGTGGAAAATACCTGTACATAAATTCTAATAAATTAGAGGGCAGGCATGGGTTAAGTGACTAAGGACCAGCCTAGGCCGCACAAGTGTCAGGGATTAGGATCATTATATGACCTATGAGGAATAGACACATGGCACTTTGTGATTGGCTAGCAGGTACTTAAAAGGTGATCTCCCTGGCTGGTCAGTGCCCACTATTGTTTTCACAACCCGGGTGTATGTTGCAGTTCATATTCTCCCAGACCTACCTGTGCATGACCTCTGCCTTCCTCGATTTATCTCTAGAGACTGCCTCTGATGCCTCACTTTGCTGAACAGTTTGTATCGTGTATGACCTTGGATCGGACCCTGGAAATCCTGACATGTTATCCCTAGGTACCACATTACACGGACTAATACTGCGCATAAGAACTTTGGCCTGGTCACTGGCTGTCCCCTTGGTGTTTCCCTGCACAGGTTATTATTCGGGTTGGTTACCTGTATATGCTTACTGGTTTGGACTGTACTGCCGTTTATTTAATAAATCCACTATTGTTTAACCTCTGTCTGGTTGCTTGAGGTTTTGCACCATTACATCCAGACATCCATCTGGTTCTTGCCCCTCTTCAGTACAGAGCAGGGTACTGGTTTGCTATATGAGATACTTTTAACACTGTTCAAGGGAATACTGGTTCTTGTGCACTTTTTGCCTCACCTAGCCAACAGGCGACCTTGATTAGGTGTTACATATAGCTGTGCATGCTCGTCCTCCTATTGGTTGCTTGATGTACACAAAGGTAACTAGGAGCAGCACACTATATGTGCAGGGTCTGCTCTCTTGAGTATAGATGCCCAATGGCATAAGGAGGTTTAGAGTAGGACCTGCCTAACTGAGACCACCTTGGCGTGTGTAGGTGGGCACAGATGTGTTTTGATCAAAATATATTACCGTAGCTGAGAGTCTTGAATTTTATCATATCAGAATGAGGGCTTAGTCCATATACACTACGTGCAGAATTATTAGGCAAATGAGTATTTTGACCACATCATCCTCTTTATGCATGTTGTCTTACTCCAAGCTGTATAGGCTCGAAAGCCTACTACCAATTAAGCATATTAGGTGATGTGCATCTCTGTAATGAGAAGGGGTGTGGTCTAATGACATCAACACCCTATATCAGGTGTGCATAATTATTAGGCAACTTCCTTTCCTTTGGCAAAATGGGTCAAAAGAAGGACTTGACAGGCTCAGAAAAGTCAAAAATAGTGAGATATCTTGCAGAGGGATGCAGCACTCTTAAAATTGCAAAGCTTCTGAAGCGTGATCATCGAACAATCAAGCGTTTCATTCAAAATAGTCAACAGGGTCGCAAGAAGCGTGTGGAAAAACCAAGGCGCAAAATAACTGCCCATGAACTGAGAAAAGTCAAGCGTGCAGCTGCCAAGATGCCACTTGCCACCAGTTTGGCCATATTTCAGAGCTGCAACATCACTGGAGTGCCCAAAAGCACAAGGTGTGCAATACTCAGAGACATGGCCAAGGTAAGAAAGGCTGAAAGACGACCACCACTGAACAAGACTAGGGATGAGCGAACTCGAACTGTATAGTTCGGGTTCGTACCGAATTTTGGGGTGTCCGTGACACGGACCCGAACCCGGACATTTTCGTAAAAGTCCGGGTTCGGGTTCGGTGTTCGTCGCTTTCTTCGCGCTTTTGTGACGCTTTCTTGGCGCTTTTTGAAAGGCTGCAAAGCAGCCAATCAACAAGCGTCATACTACTTGCCCCAAGAGGCCATCACAGCCATGCCTACTATTGGCATGGCTGTGATTGGCCAGAGCACCATGTGACCCAGCCTCTATTTAAGCTGGAGTCACATAGCGCCGCCCGTCACTCTGCTCTGATTAGCGTAGGGAGAGGTTGCGGCTGCGACAGTAGGGCGAGATTAGGCAGATTAACTCCTCCAAAGGACTTGATTAACTGATCGATCTGCAGCTGTGGATCATTGAGCTGCTGATCCTCAATTGCTCACTGTTTTTAGGCTGCACAGACCGTTTGTCAGTCTCATTTTTCTGGGGTGATCGGCGGCCATTTTGTGTCTTGTGGTGCGCCAGCACAAGCTGCGACCAAGTGCATTTAACCCTCAATGGTGTGGTTGTTTTTTGGCTAAAGCCTACATCAGGGTGAAGCTGTCACACCAAGTGCATTTAACCAGCAATAGTCTGTTCATTTTTTGGCCATATACAAAATCAGGGGCAAGCTGCGCCTGTCACCAAGTGCATTTAACCCTCAATGGTGTGGTTGTTTTTTGGCTAAAGCCTACATCAGGGTGAAGCTGTCACACCAAGTGCATTTAACCAGCAATAGTCTGTTCATTTTTTGGCCATATACAAAATCAGGGGCAAGCTGCGCCTGTCACCAAGTGCATTTAACCCTCAATGGTGTGGTTGTTTTTTGGCTAAAGCCTACATCAGGGTGAAGCTGTCACACCAAGTGCATTTAACCAGCAATAGTCTGTTCATTTTTTGGCCATATACAAAATCAGGGGCAAGCTGCGCCTGTCACCAAGTGCATTTAACCCTCAATGGTGTGGTTGTTTTTTGGCTAAAGCCTACATCAGGGTGAAGCTGTCACACCAAGTGCATTTAACCAGCAATAGTCTGTTCATTTTTTGGCCATATCCCAGTCTAATTCTGTCACTAAATCCATACCGGTCACCCAGCGCCTAAATACTAGGCCTCAAATTTATATCCAGCTAAATCTGTCCCTAGTGCTGTAGCTGGGCGAGTTATTTAGTGTCCGTTCAAGCACATTTCTTGTTCTGGGTTGAAATACAATTCCCAATTTAGCAATTTCATAATTTAGTGGTTCCTGCTATATCAGAGCTATTTGAAATCTATCCCAAAAAGGGTATATAATATTGAAGGTGCACATTGGGTCATTCAGAATAACTTCACACACACCCGCTACTGTGTATTTCCAAGTCTAATTCTGTCACTAAACCCATACCTGTCACCCAGCGCCTAAATACTAGGCCTCAAATTTAAATCCCTCTAAATCTCTCGTTACCCACCGCTGTACTGTTGTTGCTGGGCAAGATATTTAGTGTCCGTCAAAGCACATTTTTTGTTCTGGGTTGAAGTACAATTCCCAATTTAGCAATTTCATAATTTAGTGGTTTCTGCTATATCAGAGCTATTTGAAATCTATCCCTAAAAGGGTATATAATATTGAAGGTGCACATAGGGTCATTCAGAATAACTTCACACACACGCTTCTGTGCATTTCCAAGTCTAATTCTGTCACTAAATCCATACCGGTCACCCAGCGCCTAAATACTAGGCCTCAAATTTAAATCCCTCTAAATCTCTCGTTACCCACCACTGTACTGTTGTTGCTGGGCAAGATATTTAGTGTCCGTCAAAGCACATTTTTTGTTCTGGGTTGAAGTACAATTCCCAATTTAGCAATTTCATAATTTAGTGGTTTCTGCTATATCAGAGCTATTTGAAATCTATCCCTAAAAGGGTATATAATATTGAAGGTGCACATAGGGTCATTCAGAATAACTTCACACACACGCTTCTGTGCATTTCCAAGTCTAATTCTGTCACTAAATCCATACCGGTGACCCAGCGCCTAAATACTAGGCCTCAAATTTAAATCCCTCTAAATCTCTCGTTACCCACCGCTGTACTGTTGTTGCTGGGCAAGATATTTAGTGTCCGTCAAAGCACATTTTTTGTTCTGGGTTGAAGTACAATTCCCAATTTAGCAATTTCATAATTTAGTGGTTTCTGCTATATCAGAGCTATTTGAAATCTATCCCTAAAAGGGTATATAATATTGAAGGTGCACATAGGGTCATTCAGAATAACTTCACACACACGCTTCTGTGCATTTCCAAGTCTAATTCTGTCACTAAATCCATACCGGTGACCCAGCGCCTAAATACTAGGCCTCAAATTTAAATCCCTCTAAATCTCTCGTTACCCACCGCTGTACTGTTGTTGCTGGGCAAGATATTTAGTGTCCGTCAAAGCACATTTTTTGTTCTGGGTTGAAGTACAATTCCCAATTTAGCAATTTCATAATTTAGTGGTTCCTGCTATATCAGAGCTATTTGAAATCTATCCCAAAAAGGGTATATAATATTGAAGGTGCACATTGGGTCATTCAGAATAACTTCACACACACCCGCTACTGTGTATTTCCAAGTCTAATTCTGTCACTAAACCCATACCTGTCACCCAGCGCCTAAATACTAGGCCTCAAATTTAAATCCCTCTAAATCTCTCGTTACCGCTGTACTGTTGTAGCTGGGAAAGTTATTTAGTGCCCGTCAAAGCACATTTTTTGTTCTGGGTTGAAGTACAATTCCCAATTTAGCAATTTCATAATTTAGTGGTTCCTGCTATATCAGAGCTATTTGAAATCTATCCCAAAAAGGGTATATAATATTCAAGGTGCACATTGGGTCATTCAGAATAACTTCACACACACGCTTCTGTGCATTTCCAAGTCTAATTCTGTCACTAAATCCATACCGGTCACCCAGCGCCTAAATACTAGGCCTCAAATTTATATCCCGCTGAATTTGAATACAATACATTGGGCCAAATAATATATTTGTTGTTGTGGTGAACCATAACAATGAGAAAAACATCTAGTAAGGGACGCGGACGTGGACATGGTCGTGGTGGTGTTAGTGGACCCTCTGGTGCTGGGAGAGGACGTGGCCGTTCTGCCACATCCACACGTCCTAGTGTACCAACTACCTCAGGTCCCAGTAGCCGCCAGAATTTACAGCGATATATGGTGGGGCCCAATGCCGTTCTAAGGATGGTAAGGCCTGAGCAGGTACAGGCATTAGTCAATTGGGTGGCCGACAGTGGATCCAGCACGTTCACATTATCTCCCACCCAGTCTTCTGCAGAAAGCGCACAGATGGCGCCTGAAAACCAACCCCATCAGTCTGTCACATCACCCCCATGCATACCAGGGAAACTGTCTCAGCCTCAAGTTATGCAGCAGTCTCTTATGCTGTTTGAAGACTCCGCTGGCAGGGTTTCCCAAGGGCATCCACCTAGCCCTTCCCCAGCGGTGAAAGACATAGAATGCACTGACGCACAACCACTTATGTTTCCTGATGATGAGGACATGGGAATACCACCTCAGCATGTCTCTGATGATGACGAAACACAGGTGCCAACTGCTGCGTCTTTCTGCAGTGTGCAGACTGAACAGGAGGTCAGGGATCAAGACTGGGTGGAAGACGATGCAGGGGACGATGAGGTCCTAGACCCCACATGGAATGAAGGTCGTGCCACTGACTTTCACAGTTCGGAGGAAGAGGCAGTGGTGAGACCGAGCCAACAGCGTAGCAAAAGAGGGAGCAGTGGGCAAAAGCAGAACACCCGCCGCCAAGAGACTCCGCCTGCTACTGACCGCCGCCATCTGGGACCGAGCACCCCAAAGGCAGCTTCAAGGAGTTCCCTGGCATGGCACTTCTTCAAACAATGTGCTGACGACAAGACCCGAGTGGTTTGCACGCTGTGCCATCAGAGCCTGAAGCGAGGCATTAACGTTCTGAACCTGAGCACAACCTGCATGACCAGGCACCTGCATGCAAAGCATGAACTGCAGTGGAGTAAACACCTTAAAACCAAGGAAGTCACTCAGGCTCCCCCTGCTACCTCTTCTGCTGCTGCCGCCTCGGCCTATTCTGCTGCTGCCGCCTCGGCCTCTTCCTCCGCCTCTGGAGGAACGTTGGCACCTGCCGCCCAGCAAACAGGGGATGTACCACCAACACCACCACCACCACCTCCGTCACCAAGCGTCTCAACCATGTCACACGCCAGCGTTCAGCTCTCCATCTCACAAACATTTGATAGAAAGCGTAAATTCCCACCTAGCCACCCTCGATCCCTGGCCCTGAATGCCAGCATTTCTAAACTACTGGCCTATGAAATGCTGTCATTTAGGCTGGTGGACACAGACAGCTTCAAACAGCTCATGTCGCTTGCTGTCCCACAGTATGTTGTTCCCAGCCGGCACTACTTCTCCAAGAGAGCCGTGCCTTCCCTGCACAACCAAGTATCCGATAAAATCAAGTGTGCACTGCGCAACGCCATCTGTAGCAAGGTCCACCTAACCACAGATACGTGGACCAGTAAGCACGGCCAGGGACGCTATATCTCCCTAACTGCACACTGGGTAAATGTAGTGGCAGCTGGGCCCCAGGCGGAGAGCTGTTTGGCGCACGTCCTGCCGCCGCCAAGGATCGCAGGGCAACATTCTTTGCCTCCTGTTGCCACCTCCTCCTTCTCGGCTTCCTCCTCCTCTTCTTCCACCTGCTCATCCAGTCAGCCACACACCTTCACCACCAACTTCAGCACAGCCCGGGGTAAACGTCAGCAGGCCATTCTGAAACTCATATGTTTGGGGGACAGGCCCCACACCGCACAGGAGTTGTGGCGGGGTATTGAACAACAGACCGACGAGTGGTTGCTGCCGGTGAGCCTCAAGCCCGGCCTGGTGGTGTGTGATAATGGGCGAAATCTCGTTGCAGCTCTGGGACTAGCCAATTTGACGCACATCCCTTGCTTGGCGCATGTGCTGAATTTGGTGGTGCAGAAGTTCATTCACAACTACCCCGACATGTCAGAGCTGCTGCATAAAGTGCGGGCCGTCTGTTCGCGCTTCCGGCGTTCACATCCTGCCGCTGCTCGCCTGTCTGCGCTACAGCGTAACTTCGGCCTTCCCGCTCACCGCCTCATATGCGACGTGCCCACCAGGTGGAACTCCACCTTGCACATGCTGGACAGACTGTGCGAGCAGCAGCAGGCCATAGTGGAGTTTCAGCTGCAGCACGCACGGGTCAGTCGCACTACAGAACAGCACCACTTCACCACCAATGACTGGGCCTCCATGCGAGACCTGTGTGCCCTGTTGCGCTGTTTCGAGTACTCCACCAACATGGCCAGTGGCGATGACACCGTTATCAGCGTTACAATACCACTTCTATGTCTCCTTGAGAAAACACTTAGGGCGATGATGGAACAGGAGGTGGCCCAGGAGGAGGAGGAGGAGGATGAGGAAGAGGGGTCATTTTTAGCACTTTCAGGCCAGTCTCTTCGAAGTGACTCAGAGGGAGGTTTTTTGCAACAGCAGAGGCCAGGTACAAATGTGGCCAGCCAGGGCCCACTACTGGAGGACGAGGAGGACGAGGATGAGGAGGAGGTGGAGGAGGATGAGGATGAAGCATGGTCACAGCGGGGTGGCACCCAACGCAGCTCGGGTCCATCACTGGTGCGTGGCTGGGGGGAAAGGCAGGACGATGACGATACGCCTCCCACAGAGGACAGCTTGTCCTTACCCCTGGGCAGCCTGGCACACATGAGCGACTACATGCTGCAGTGCCTGCGCAACGACAGCAGAGTTGCCCACATTTTAACCTGTGCGGACTACTGGGTTGCCACCCTGCTGGATCCACGCTACAAAGACAATGTGCCCACCTTACTTCCTGCACTGGAGCGTGATAGGAAGATGCGCGAGTACAAGCGCACGTTGGTAGACGCGCTACTGAGAGCATTCCCAAATGTCACAGGGGAACAAGTGGAAGCCCAAGGCCAAGGCAGAGGAGGAGCAAGAGGTCGCCAAGGCAGCTGTGTCACGGCCAGCTCCTCTGAGGGCAGGGTTAGCATGGCAGAGATGTGGAAAACTTTTGTCAACACGCCACAGCTAACTGCACCACCACCTGATACGCAACGTGTTAGCAGGAGGCAACATTTCACTAACATGGTGGAACAGTACGTGTGCACACCCCTCCACGTACTGACTGATGGTTCGGCCCCATTCAACTTCTGGGTCTCTAAATTGTCCACGTGGCCAGAGCTAGCCTTTTATGCCTTGGAGGTGCTGGCCTGCCCGGCAGCCAGCGTTTTGTCTGAACGTGTATTCAGCACGGCAGGGGGCGTCATTACAGACAAACGCAGCCGCCTGTCTACAGCCAATGTGGACAAGCTGACGTTCATAAAAATGAACCAGGCATGGATCCCACAGGACCTGTCTGTCCCTTGTCCAGATTAGACATTAACTACCTCCCCATAACCATATATTATTGGACTCCAGGGCACTTCCTCATTCAATCCTATTTTTATTTTCATTTTACCATTATATTGCGATGCTACCCAAAGTTGAATGAACCTCTCCTCTGCCTGTGTGCTAGGCCTAAATATATGCCAATGGACTGTTGCAGTGGTGGCTGACATGAAGCCTGATTCTCTGCTATGACATGCAGACTAATTCTCTGCTGACATGAAGCCAGATTGTCTGTTACGGGACCTCTCTCCTCTGCCTGGGTGCTGGGCCTAAATTTATGACAATGGACTGTTGCAGTGGTGGCTGACGTGAAGCCTGATTCTCTGCTATGACATGCAGACTGATTCTCTGCTGACATGAAGCCAGATCGTCTGTTACGGGACCTCTCTGCTCTGCCTGTGTGCTAGGCCTAAATATATGCCAATGGACTGTTGCAGTGGTGGGTGACGTGAAGCCTCATTCTCTGCTATGACATGCAGACTGATTCTCTGCTGACATGAAGCCAGATTGTCTGTTACGGGACCTCTCTGCTCTGCCTGTGTGCTAGGCCTAAATATATGCCAATGGACTGTTGCAGTGGTGGGTGACGTGAAGCCTCATTCTCTGCTATGACATGCAGACTGATTCTCTGCTGTCATGAAGCCAGATTGTCTGTTACGGGACCTCTCTGCTCTGCCTGTGTGCTAGGCCTAAATATATGCCAATGGACTGTTGCAGTGGTGGGTGACGTGAAGCCTCATTCTCTGCTATGACATGCAGACTGATTCTCTGCTGACATGAAGCCAGATTGTCTGTTACGGGACCTCTCTGCTCTGCCTGTGTGCTAGGCCTAAATATATGCCAATGGACTGTTGCAGTGGTGGGTGACGTGAAGCCTCATTCTCTGCTATGACATGCAGACTGATTCTCTGCTGTCATGAAGCCAGATTGTCTGTTACGGGACCTCTCTGCTCTGCCTGTGTGCTAGGCCTAAATATATGCCAATGGACTGTTGCAGTGGTGGGTGACGTGAAGCCTCATTCTCTGCTATGACATGCAGACTAATTCTCTGCTGACATGAAGACAGATTCTCTGTTACGGGACCTCTCTCCTCTGCCTGTGTGTGTGCTGGGCCTAAATATATGCCAATGGACTGTTGCAGTGGTGGCTGACGTGAAGCCTCATTCTCTGCTATGACATGCAGACTGATTCTCTGCTGACATGAAGCCAGATTCTCTGTTACGGGACCTCTCTCCTCTGCCTGTGTGTGTGCTGGGCCTAAATATATGCCAATGGACTGTTGCAGTGGTGGCTGACGTGAAGCCTCATTCTCTGCTATGACATGCAGACTGATTCTCTGCTGACATGAAGCCAGATTCTCTGTTACGGGACCTCTCTCCTCTGCCTGTGTGTGTGCTGGGCCTAAATATATGCCAATGGACTGTTGCAGTGGTGGCTGACGTGAAGCCTCATTCTCTGCTATGACATGCAGACTGATTCTCTGCTGACATGAAGCCAGATTCTCTGTTACGGGACCTCTCTCCTCTGCCTGTGTGTGTGCTGGGCCTAAATATATGCCAATGGACTGTTGCAGTGGTGGCTGACGTGAAGCCTCATTCTCTGCTATGACATGCAGACTAATTCTCTGCTGACATGAAGACAGATTCTCTGTTACGGGACCTCCCTCCTCTGCCTGGGTGCTGGGCCTAAATATATGCCAATGGACTGTTGCAGTGGTGGCTGACGTGAAGCCTCATTCTCTGCTATGACATGCAGACTGATTCTCTGCTGACATGAAGCCAGATTCTCTGTTACGGGACCTCTCTCCTCTGCCTGTGTGTGTGCTGGGCCTAAATATATGCCAATGGACTGTTGCAGTGGTGGCTGACGTGAAGCCTCATTCTCTGCTATGACATGCAGACTGATTCTCTGCTGACATGAAGCCAGATTCTCTGTTACGGGACCTCTCTCCTCTGCCTGTGTGTGTGCTGGGCCTAAATATATGCCAATGGACTGTTGCAGTGGTGGCTGATGTGAAGCCTCATTCTCTGCTATGACATGCAGACTAATTCTCTGCTGACATGAAGACAGATTCTCTGTTACGGGACCTCCCTCCTCTGCCTGGGTGCTGGGCCTAAATATATGCCAATGGACTGTTGCAGTGGTGGCTGACGTGAAGCCTCATTCTCTGCTATGACATGCAGATTGATTCTCTGCTGACATGAAGACAGATTCTCTGTTACGGGACCTCTCTCCTCTGCCTGTGTGCTAGGCCTAAATATATGCCAATGGACTGTTGCAGTGGTGGGTGACGTGAAGCCTCATTCTCTGCTATGACATGCAGACTGATTCTCTGCTGTCATGAAGCCAGATTGTCTGTTACGGGACCTCTCTGCTCTGCCTGTGTGCTAGGCCTAAATATATGCCAATGGACTGTTGCAGTGGTGGGTGACGTGAAGCCTCATTCTCTGCTATGACATGCAGACTAATTCTCTGCTGACATGAAGACAGATTCTCTGTTACGGGACCTCTCTCCTCTGCCTGTGTGTGTGCTGGGCCTAAATATATGCCAATGGACTGTTGCAGTGGTGGCTGACGTGAAGCCTCATTCTCTGCTATGACATGCAGACTGATTCTCTGCTGACATGAAGCCAGATTCTCTGTTACGGGACCTCTCTCCTCTGCCTGTGTGCTAGGCCTAAATATATGCCAATGGACTGTTGCAGTGGTGGCTGACGTGAAGCCTCATTCTCTGCTATGACATGCAGACTAATTCTCTGCTGACATGAAGACAGATTCTCTGTTACGGGACCTCTCTCCTCTGCCTGGGTGCCGGGGCCTAAATATCTGAGAATGGACTGTTCCAGTGGTGGGTGACGGGAAGCCAGATTCTCTGCTATGGAACCTCTCTCCAATTGATTTTGGTTAATTTTTATTTATTTAATTTTTATTTTAATTAATTTCCCTATCCACATTTGTTTGCAGGGGATTTACCTACATGTTGCTGCCTTTTGCAGCCCTCTAGCCCTTTCCTGGGCTGTTTTACAGCCGTTTTAGTGCCGAAAAGTTCGGGTCCCCATTGACTTCAATGGGGTTCGGGTTCGGGACGAAGTTCGGATCGGGTTCGGATCCCGAACCCGAACATTTCCGGGATGTTCGGCCGAACTTCTCGAACCCGAACATCCAGGTGTTCGCTCAACTCTAAACAAGACACACAAGCTGAAACGTCAAGACTGGGCCAAGAAATATCTCAAGACTGATTTTTCTAAGGTTTTATGGACTGATGAAATTAGAGTGAGTCTTGATGGGCCAGATGGCTGGATTGGTAAAGGGCAGAGCGCTCCAGTCCAACTCAGACGCCAGCAAGGTGGAGGTGGAGTACTGGTTTGGGCTGGTATCATCAAAGATGAGCCTGTGGGGCCTTTTTGGGTTGAGGATGGAGTCAAGCTCAACTCCCAGTCCTACTGCCAGTTTCTGGAAGACAACTTCTTCAAGCAGTGGTACAGGAAGAAGTCTGCAAGGTAAGAAAAACATGATTTTCATGCAGGACAATGCTCCATCACACGTGTCCAAGTACTCCACAACGTGGCTGGCAAGAAAGGGTATAAAAGAAGAAAATCTAATGACATGGCCTCCTTGTTCACCTGATCTGAACCCCATTGAGAACCTGTGGTCCATCATCAAATGTGAGATTTACAACGAGGGAAAACAGTACACCTCTCTGAACAGTGTCTGGGAGGCTGTGGTTGCTGCTGCACGCAATGTTGATGGTGAACAGATCAAAACACTGACAGAATCCATGGATGGCAGGCTTTTGAGTGTCCTTGCAAAGAAAGGTGGCTATATTGGTCACTGATTTGTTTTTGTTTTGTTTTTGAATGTCAGAAATGTATATTTGTGAATGTTGAGATGTTATATTGGTTTCACTGGTAAAAATAAATAATTGAAATGGGTATATATTTGTTTTTTGTTAAGTTGCCTAATAATTATGTACAGTAATAGTCACCTGCACACACAGATATCCCCCTAAAATGGCTAAAACTAAAAACAAACTAAAAACTACTTCCAAAAATATTCAGCTTTGATATTAATGAGTTTTTTGGGTTCATTGAGAACATGGTTGTTGTTCAATAATAAAATTAATCCTCAAAAATACAACTTGCCTAATAATTCTGCACTCCCTGTATAATGTTTGCATCTATTGTGTTATTGCATTATTTTCCATAATTTTTCCCTTATAAATGTTGCCATGTACATCCGCATATTCAGTTCATATATTATGCCTTGTCATAGTTTTATAAAGGCAGTGTTTCTATTAATGTTGGTAAATGACTCCTCTGCAAGAATTCAGGTAGGGTCAGTTTTCCACAGACCATCCCCCATTCACACATCTCATAGAAATTGTGTAGTCTCCAATAAATGATGCCGTTAATTCAGTATAGCTTGACTTGCTAACATTTATTACTGTCTGTTATAAAACAATGTGCTGAATGCAACCAATATGTTCTGATTATCTTTAATTTTTTTTCATTTTTTTCATTTATTGTTTAACGGCAAACATCTTAGCCTCCCAAGTTAATACAGTAATAGGCATTGAATTACAAATTGAATTTTTATCAACAGTAAGTAAATGTTGAGACCGCGGCACCGCTGTTTTGCTGATATTTGATAAAGCTGACTTTTAAAAATTCTCAGGTAGTTGCTTCCAGTCGCTTGGAAAATGCACTGAGAATAAATTAGTAAGTGGAGCCTAAAATTCCATTTCTAGATCAATTTAATGGATTCATCCTTTTGACTTTTCAAGTTCTCTTTTAATCATTTTTTTTTTTAAAGTTTGTTAATAGCATTCACTGGGAAAAGGACGGAGGATTCTAAGAATGCAGAATTCTTAATGTCATCCTTGTCCCTGGTTTGATTTGAGAATTAATCTTATTTACCTGAAGGCTGTAAGGTTGTCCTTGTTCTATGGACTCTTATTCTAATATTCTGATGAAGCAAAAAAGTTTTTATAAATAATACAACTTATATTTACCGATCCCCCACTGAATGGTTCCCGTGTCCCTGGAGAGATCTGTTTACTGCTTGTGTCCTGGCACAGCAGGAAATAGCTATGAATTGATGGCTGCAGCAATGACGTTCCTAAGCCAGTAATTGGCTGAGCAGCTGTGAGACACTCTCCTGTTCCGCGGCCCACTGGGGCCTCCAGGGGTCCTCGTGCGGTTCGGCCTGTGGGGGAGGTCGGGGGGTGCTTAGTGGGTCTGCTGGCACTCCATCCCAGTGGGCCTCTGGTGGCAACACGCCGTGGCCGGTCCTGTCTCCAGTATCGCCTGTGGGTTCCGTTACGGTGTCCATGCCGGCGTGGTCCCATATCCGTGCTAGGCCAATCAAGCGTCCGCGCGCATGCTCGAGAGGTAGTTCGGAAAGGGATACGCGGCCGAGCGTATGCGCCTCTTATGTGCTACGCTTGCCGCTGGCAGGAAAAGCACCTGTGCACAAATTCAAAGTAGATTAGGGGATAGGCCACATAAGTGTTAGGGATTAGGATCATCATGTGACCTATGAGGCATCAACACCTGGCACTCTTTTATTGGCTAGCAGGTACTTAAAATTTGATCTCCCTGGCTGGTCAGTGCCCACTGTATGTTGGTGATCGTTTCTCTCCAGCTTACATGTGTATGACCTCTGCTTTCCCTGACCATTCTCTAGTGACCTTCCTCTAGATAATTTATCTTGGCTGAACAATCTATCTCGTGTATGACCTCGGATCAGACATTGGATGTTCTCTGATGTCTCATCCCTCAGTACCATGCTTCTCGGACTGATATAACGTCTATGAACTTTGGCCTGGTCACGGACTGCTTCCCTGGTCTCTCCCTGCAGAGGTTCTTATTCGGCTTGATTACCTGTGTATGATCACTGGCTTTTGACTGAATTATCGTCGACTCAATAAATTCACTGTCGTTTAAAACATCTGTGGTTGCTTGGGATTCTGCACCACTGCAGCAGCATTCACAGACACTTCCTACCATGTCAGAATCGGAACAGGAAGTGGATTCAGAATGGCAGCGGAGGTCGATTGCTGAGGTGAGTATACACTTTGTTATATTTTTTACACTTTTTGCAGCCTATCTTAAAACTTATTTTTCTTCTGGAATATCCCTTTTAAGGGCTTGTCACATGAGGACAACTCCTGTCCATATGGTCTATTAAGGTATATTAACCCAAAGAAGAGGGGAGCTACTACGCTATACGACTCTTTAGGACTCTGCCCAACCATGTTTCAGGCTTATTTCACACTGTTTTCAGCACTGCCCATCAGATGTTTTTGGTTGGAAGATTTCTTTGAACATATACATTGAAGGGGCGGACATGTTAAAAAAAAAGTTTACTGTACTAGAAATTTTTTAACTTGATTTCTCAGTACTGGATACAGTAAAAAATTGGCATTCCCAACTAAAACTGCCTGATGTAAGCCAAAAGAGCACTCCTTTGGCCTCCATCAGTACAAGGGGAGTTTTTGAGTACTTTTGACATACAGTATACACTGCGGGCTTTCCTAGCGTATACATCAAACACAGTGTGTTTGCGGTCTTACATGATCACCATTCATTTCATCTTGAAATACCACAGCTTCCCTCAGCTATAACAGGCACGTTTGCTCTATCATATATCTAATTGGAAAGTGATTGGAGCACAGAAAAACATTCAATGGGGCTAATACGATTGTTTCTAACATGGTTTCCGTGAAAAAAACATGTAACATGTCAAATCTGTGATTAGAAAAAACCACGGTTGTAAGAACGACAGCAAGGATTCCCCTTGAAAGTAATGCAGTTTTTTCAGGCTTGTTAATATTATTTAATTCTGGTGGTAGCCACTCGAGATGGCCTTGCGGTTCGTCCGGCGGTCGTTTCACGACAAACTTTGCTCGTTCGCGATTCACCAAACATGCGAACATATGTCGATATTCGCACATATTTTTTTGCCTAGCGCCGAACTTTGACCCATGACACATCCATTAGTTGGGACAGGACAGCCAATTGAGACGTTTCAGCACATGGACATACCCCCTACCTTATAAATAAACCTGATCTGGCCGCCATTTTACATTATGTGTTTTGCCAGTGTAGGGAGAGGTTGCATTTTGGAGCAGGGACAGTTTGGGACACCAAACGGTAGCTAATAGGGCCACAAAAGTCCTTTTAAGGACTGGTATAGGTGTGCTATCGATAGGTGTGATATAGAAGGGTGTCATATACTTATATTATACTTTCTAACATGGAAATTATATTATAGTGTATTTGTATTGTGCAGCAGTTGTGTGTGGTTCTGCTGCGATACCGCAGCTAGATAGAGGGACAAACGCTATTGGAATAACTAATTGCAACGGGTGTGATATACCTGTTGCCCCCCCAAAAAACTGCTTGAGGGCTGCAATATACTTTCTTCCACAATTTCTTGATTGAGGGGTGCTATATACCTGTTTCCGCCAAACACTGATTGAGGGGTGCTATATACCAGTTTCCGACAAATACTGATTGACGGGTGCTATATACCTGTTTCCGCCAAATAATGATTGAGGGGTACTATATACCTGTTTCCGACAAATAATGATTGAGGGGTGCCATATATCTTCTTCCACAAAATACTGATTGAGGGGTGCTATTGCTATATACCTTCTTCCACTAAATACTAATTGAGGGCTGCAATACACCTGCTTCCACAAAATACTGATTGAGGGGTGCAATATACCTGTTTCTGCCAAATACTGATTGAGGGGTGCTATATACCTGTTTCCACCAAATACTGATTGAGGGATGCCATATACCGTCTTCGACTAAATACTGATTGAGGGGTGCTATTGCTATATACCTTCTTCCATCAAATACTAATTGAGGGCTGCAATACACCTGCTTCCACAAAATACTGATTGAGGGGTGCCATATACTCGTTTCCACCAAATAATGATTGAGGGGTGCTATATACCTGTTTCCACCAAATACTGATTGAGGGATGCCATATACCGTCTTCCACTAAATACTGATTGAGGGGTGCTATTGCTATATACCTTCTTCCACCAAATACCAATTGAGGGCTGCAATACAGCTGTTTCCGCCAAATACTGATTGGGGTGCTATATACCATCTTCCACAAAATCCTGATTGAGGGGTGCTATATACCTGTTTCCGCCAAATACTGATTGAGGGGTGCTATATACCTGTTTCCGCCAAATAATGATTGAGTAGTGCCATATACATTCTTCCACCAAATACTGATTGAGGGGTGCGATACACATCCTTTCACCAAATACTGATTGAGGAGTGCCATATACCTTCTTCCAGAAAAAGCTTGATTGAGGGCTGCTATTACTATATACCTTTATCCACCAAATACTGATTGAGGGTTGAGATACACGTGCTTCCACAAAATACTGATTGAGGGGTGCCATATACCTATTTCCGCCAAATAATGATTGAGGGCTGCTATATACCTGTTTCCGTCAAATACTAATTGAGGGGTGCTATATACCTGTTTCTGACAAATACTGATTGAGGGGTGCCATATATCTTCTTCCACAAAATACTGATTGAGGGGTGCTATTGCTATATACCTTCTTCCACCAAATACTGATTGATGACTGCAATACACCATATTCCACAAAAATCCTTATTGAGGGGTGCTATATACCTGTTTCCACTAAATACTGATTGAGTTGTGCTATATACCAGTTTCCGCCAAATTCTGATTGAGGGGTGCTATATATCTATATCCACAAAATACTGATTGAGGGGTGCTATTGCTATATAATTTCTTCTACTAAATACTGATTGAGGGCTGCAATACACCTGCTTCCACAAAATACTGATTGAGGGGTGCCATACACCTGTTTCCCCCATATACTGGTTGAGGAGTGCTATATACCTGTTTCCACAAAATACTGATTGAGGGGTGCCATATACCTTCTTCCACAAAATACTGATTGAGGGGTGCTATTGCTATATACCTTTTTCCACCAAATACTGATTGAGGGCTGTGATACACCTGCTTCCACAAAATACTGATTGAGGGTGCCATATACCTTTTTCTGCCAAATGCCGATTGAGGGGTGCTATATACCTGTTTCTGCAAAATACTGATTGAGGGGTGCCATATACCTTCTTCCACTAAATACAGATTGAGGGGTGCTATTGCTATATACATTCTTCCACCAAATACTGATTGATGGCTGCAATACACCATCTTCCACAAAACCCTGATTGAGGGGTGCTATATACCTTCATCCACAAAATACTGATTGAGGGGTGCTATTGCTATATACCTTCCTCCACCAAATACTGATTGAGGGCTGCGATACACCTGCTTCCACAAAATACTGATTGAGGGGTACCATATACCTGTTTCCGCCAAATACTGATTGAGTGTTGCCATATACCTTCTTCCACAAAATACTGATTGAGGGCTGCTATTGCTATATACCTTCTTCCACCAAATACTGATTGAGGGCTGCGATACACCTGCTTCTACAAAATACTGAATGAGGGGTGCCATATTATACCTGTTTCTGCCAAATACTGATTGAGTTGTGATATATACCTGTTTCTGCCAAATACTGATTGAGTGGTGCCATATACCTTTTTCCACCAAATACTGATTGAGGGCTGCGATATACCTTCTTCCACAAATGCTGCTCTTCTTTACGGACATGAGCAGATGGTCATTTAGAAAATAACAGGCAGGGTAATATGCAGACCGTTCCGCAGGGATGGTGGGAGTTGGCAAGGTGCACCAGGCCAGAGCCTAAGTGGGAAGTTGGAGAAGGCGAGTGCGATAACTTCAAAGGGTGCACCAGAGTTGGTTGAGTGGCTCACTCAGACTTCCGTTTCTGCACCCTCCTCATCCTTTGCATCTGCACCCTCCTCACTCTCTGCTTTGTGCACCCCCAAAGACACCACCACATCCCCTCCACTCCAGTCAGAGGAATTATTTTCCCATCCATTCCCAGACCTTATCGATGCTCAGCCATTTTTGGCATCGGATGAGGAAGAGGAGGTAGCAACGTCCGCCACCCAGCGGTCTGACGACGTACCCAGATCTGCCCAAGGAGGGTGGTCCCCGTTGCTGCCTTCTCCGAGATCTCTAAGTCTTGGTAAGCCCAACACTCACCTATGGACGACCACCTTAAGAAGGCACCTGGTCTCCCATCACCGAGCCCAGTGGGAGCAACACCTTCAGAACCCACACTCCCGGCGCTCCATGTCCTGCCTCTTCTTCTCCTCTCTCCTCCCATTTGTCCTCCACTCCACCTTCCACCGTGCTGTCATCACGTTCATCTAGCACAAGGCAGGCTTCCGTGGGCCAAATGTTCGAGCGCAAAAAAATTATGACGCCGGATAATCATCTTGCCCAACGGCTGACCGCTGGCTTGTCGAAACAGCTAGACTGCCAAATACTGCCATATAAATTGGTGGACTCGGGGGCCTTTAGAAAATTTATGGCCATTGGCACACCGCAATGGAAGGTCCCTGGAAGGAAATATTTCTCCCAGAAGGGCATCCCTGAACTATTTGGCCATGTTCAGCAGCAAGTTAATATATCTCTGGCACACAGTGTCGGTGCCAATATACATCTGACCACAGACATGTGGTCTAGAAAACACAGGCAGGGAAGGTACATAACTTTTACTGCCCACTGGGTGAACCTTCTGATGGACGTCAAGCATGTAACCCGTGACACCCGTGTGGATTTGGTGTTACTGCCACGGATTGCATGCAGGCCTGCCTCTTCTTCTCCTCCTCCTACACCATCCTCCGTCTACTCCTCCTTTTCCACTGCTACCGCCTCTTCTGCTGCACCCCCAAGCTCCCCAGAACCTATTTGACGTGCCAGGTGAGACATTGCCATAAGGTGCTGCGGCTGTTGTGCCTGGAAGCCAAGAGCCACACTGGTCCTGCACTGCTTTCAGCTCTGCTGTCACAGGCTGATCAGTGGCTAACCCTGCTCAATTTGACAGTTGGTAAAGTGGTGTGCGACAACTGTGCCACTCGGCTGACCGTGCTGAAACAGGGCAAAATGACACACGTGCCGTGCATGAACTTAGTCGTGCAGCGATTCGTTGCCAAATACCTCCGGAACCAGGATGTCTTGGGGCAGGCCAGGAAAATCTCTGGCCAATTTAGAAGATCTTACATGGCCATGGCTTGCCTTGCTGACGTTCAGCGGCGACACCACTTGCCCGTCAGACGTCTGATTTGTGACTGCCTGATGTGCTGGAACTCCACCTTGTATATGTTTAATAGGCTGCTCCAGCAAAAACGTGCCATTGACGACTACCTGTACGAACTCTGCGGCAGGACAGGTTATGGGGAGCTTGTTTTTTTTTCACAGCGCCAGTGGCAGCTCATACGCGACACATGCAGACTTCTGCGGCCATTTGATGAGATCACCAAACTGGTCAGTCGCAGCCAGGGCACCATCAGTGACATGGTACCTTACGCCTTTTTTCTGGAGCGTGCATTGCGTCATGTCATTGATCAAGCCATCGAGGAGAAGGAGTAGGAAGATAAAGAAGTCGCAATGCTGAATGAATTCCCAAGGGGGGCTACTCCATCAGAGACAAGTCAGAAGAAGTCTGAAGAGGAGTCAGAGGAGGATGGTGGCTGGGGGAAGGAGGAGCAAGAAGAGCAGTCTTTAAACTTTTCGGGGATTCCTGGTGTTGTCCGTGGCTGGGGGAAGGAGACCGAGGACAACATTCTCCTGGGTGCTGAGCAGAAGCCAGGGCGCTCCACCGCTTCTAATTTAGTGCAAATGGGGACCTTTATGCTCTAGTGTTTGAAGAGGGACCCCTGTATAAAAAGCATAAAGGTCAAGGACCTGTACTGGGTGGCAACGTACTCAGACCCCCGGTACAAACGCAAAATGGCGGACATGTTACCAGCATCACAGAGGGCTGGCAGAATGCAGCATTTCCAAGCCTTGCTGCGAGAGATGCTGCATTCTGCTGTTGCTGGCACTGGCAGAGGAATTTCACCCACAGCGAAATAGGTGCGGGCACCAATCCTACCGCGCCTGCAAGAAGAGGGCTGTTTGTGTTGGTGACTTTGGATATGAGATCATTCTTGCAACCAACCCATCGACAGCCGCCCTTCGGATCCAGCCTCAGGGAATGCCTAGACCGACAGGTGTCCGACTACATCGGGTTAACGGCCGATGTGGATACTCTGAGAAGAGAGGAACCCCTGGACTACTGGGTGTGCAGGCTTGACCTGTGGCCAGAGCTGGCACAATTTGCCATGGAACTCTTGGCTTGCCCCTCATCGAGTGTCCTGTCCGAAAGGACGATCAGCGCAGCAGGGGGGTTTGTGACTGATAAGCACTCTCGCCTAGCTCACTACAGTGTGGACTACCTCACATTTTTTAAAATCAATGAGGCATGGATCTCGGAGGAATTCAACACCTGTGATGACAACGTGAAATTGAATTTCCTCATACCAGCCCCCACATATCGCCACCACCCAGAACAAAGAATGGTCCTTGCCTTGTGTATATACAGCGCATTAAAAGGCCTTTTATGTCAGGTGAATGCCTAATTTTTGGGTCCTATACTGGCCAACAGTTACATTTTTATCCTGTGACCGCCTAATGTACCTCCAGCCACAGAATTCAAAGTTCTTTGCTGTCAGGTGAATTCCTATTGCCTAATTTTTGGAGCCTGCACTGGTGGACAGTTACATATTTATCCTGTGACCGCCTAATGTACCTCCAGCCACAGAATCCAAAGTTCTTTGCTGTCAGGTAAATGACTATTGCCTAAAATTTTTTGGCCGACAGTTAAATTTTCTTATCTCTAGCCACATAATCACACCCCTGTCTCACTCCTCTGCCTCTCATTATGGTGGCGTATGAACCGCATTCACCATAAGGACCTTCTAATGTCACAGGGTCATATGACTGAGCCCCCCACCCCGTACTGTGCCCCCTTATACCCTGCATTGTGCCCTCTTACCACACCCTGTGCAGCGCCCCAAGTCATTCCCTGTACTGTGCCCTCTAATACCCTTTTATCCGGTCATGGTATAGCAGTGTTATCCAGTCACTGTGCAGAGGTGTTATCCGGTCAATGTATGACGGTGGTATCCAAAAACTAGATGGCCATAACTGTATCCCTTTCCCTGCACACGCCATCCTTTTTTAGACCTGACATGAGCAGAAAAAATATGCAGATTGCGGTGCTAAGGACCACCATTTCTGTGTCAGAAATACGCCTAACATAGACGTATTTCTATATAATAAATAACCACCTAATTATATTATTATTTGGGGGTTGGGCTAATATCTTTATATTATATAGATTCTAGTGTATTATACTGTGCCCTGTATTTCCTAGTAGAAAATGATCCTTGGGATGCCCAATCCTCATCCCTGACCACCAGGACCAGGTAGCGCTCTGTCAGTACATGGCAGCCTCCCCTCTCCACCACACTGCTCGGCTGTGTACTGGTGCTTATTCTGACACGAGGGCTGGGTTCACATCCTATTTTTGCCATCCATTTAATGCATACCAAAAATGTATGCGTTAACAGATGCCTCAGACTGATGCCGTACAGTGGCGTCCGTTCACCATACAGTTCCATGGTAGAAAAAAAATGTACATTAACGTATGCATTTTTTTACTAGACTCTGCAGGATACAAAAACGTGGAGTGTTGCACATTTGTATACATCAAACCGATAGGAAATAAAAAATTTCTAGACTCCAGCAGGGCACATTTTTGAGAATTTCCCATTAAGACACATAAAAATGGCCCCTGATTAAAATACATATTTTTTGTGCGAATTTTTGCCAATGATCCCCCTCTGGTATATCACTGTCCATGTTGTGGGACTCTTTGTGCACTTCTAGTAAGTAATGGTGGCTGCAAATATGACCTGAAAGTTTTTCAGGTTCGCCTGCCATTAAAGTGAATGGGGCCCGCCGCGAACGTGCGGTTCTCGAACATTTGATTGCGAATCGTCCCAGCTGATGTTCATCCATCACTAGTATCCACCACTCACGAGAGCTGCTGTATGGATTTATACAGCTGGTACTGAATGGAGTGGGAGTAAATCAGTTTGCAATGCAACCTCAATTTTGGCAAGTGCAGGTAGCGCCTATGATATTACCTCCCACCTCTCACCTCAATGTTCATAGCAGTTACATGCCCTGCCTCTACATTGTACTCCCTATAGAGATCGATGATCTTCTTAGAGAAACACTTTGGGCAAACTGATTGACTTTGCTATTCTAGTGCAGGACCTGAGGGGGCAGTACAGGGCTGGCGATTTGGCGGGTTATCTAATGAATTCCGTTACCATAGACCATAACGGAATTCTATGACGGCATGCACCACAGAAGACTATAAGAGGCATTCTGTCATAATAGAAGTATTTTTTGGCCACAGACTTCTATTATGACGGAATGCAATATGAAATGCAAATCTCAAGTTCGCTCAACACTAGTTCTGACTTGCCGCACTAGGCAAGTTACACTGGGGGTGATATATGAAGCTAAAAGTGCTAGAATCCTGTGTTAATTTGTGCCAAAGAAAGTGGTGTATATGCCTTGTGCCAGATTAAGAGTCCATTCACACGTCCGTTGTTTCTTTCCTGATCTCTTCTGTTTTTTGCGGAACAGATCTGGACCAGTTGCGTACCCATTCATTTTCAATGGGTCCTTAAAAATCGGACAGTTTCCGTTGTTCCGTTCCGCATGTCCAAAAAAATATAAAACTTGTCCTATTATTATCCGCAAAATCGGATCCTGGTACAATACAAAGTCAATGGATCCGCAAAAAACGGATGACATACGGATGACATACGGAAACATTTTCAGGAACAACGGATCCGCAAAAAACGGACCGAAATTCGGGATATAGAAAAATACTGACGTGTGAATGTAGCCTTATTATGTGTTTTAGACACTTTTTTCACCTTACTAGACCGTTTTGACAAGTGCATAGGAAAAGGGTGCATAGTTTAAATGCACCAAAATATGCCAAATTTGCATCAAACTTTTGGTGCAAAATAGTGATCTTCAGTAGGGCCGTAATATTCGACATAAGGAAAAATGTCTAACATGTTTGGCAAAATGCACCAAATTTACCACACGACATAAGCCACTTTGGTACATCTTCTGCCTTCCTGGTCCAGTTTTGAAGAGGGTTTTCCTGGGAATTATTAAAAAAAAATTGGCAGAATGGCTTAAATAATCATTACTCACCTCACCGAACGCGCATCGATACCTTGCTGCTCTCCACTTTCTGGTCAGATCTGAACAGGCAGGAAATGGGTTGGACTACTCACTACCAATCTCTGGATAAGGTGGGTCACTACTGTGGTTAGTCGGCAATCCAAGCCATTTCTTGTATGTCAAGTCCAGAACCTGGAAGTGGAGAACAGCAGAGAAAGGAGCAATGTTGGAACGGCAGAGTGGGAGACTGGTGACATGAGTAATGATTATTTGCCGTTTTTAGACCTTCTGCAATCCTTTTATTTGATATTCTAATTGAAAAAAACATCAAAGCTGTCAGAATTTAAGACAGTAATATTTAATCTCCTCTCTTAAGTATTGATTTTGCTTGGAGTGCTCCTTTAAGGAGTTCATTGATATCTATGGGAAGCATCAGTGTTACTAGAGAACTTTCCTTAAGTGGTTTATTTTTACCTATGGTCAGGGTTGAGCAGCTTGGATTCCAAAGTAGACAACCCTTACTATACATTTAGGTCTAGTGTCTATGTACCCTGGAAATGTTAATTCTACAACATATTTTAATGCATCAGTTGAGTCCCATTCAATATAATTCCTCGGGGGGTCTTAGTGAGCTGTTGGCAGCGCAGAGGATTATGCTGTCATGTTGTCATGTTAAGGAGGATCAAGCCAAGGTTCGGCTGTGTTACTTGGTTATTCCATTTATAATGCTTTTACATTGGAAGTTTATATTTCAGTAAGCATTGGGGAATCAAATGAGGTTATTGGACTTCAGAGATATCATGCAGGTCAGAATAAGGAGACTCGTGTTAGTCTTATATTTTCAATAAATATTCATGCATTCTTTTCTAATGAGTTATGACTGAAATAAAAATGATACTTAGCAAAGCCAATTTCTTTAAATATTTATTCCATTTAAACCTCAGGAATGATTACTGTACCAATGAGATTAATATAAAGTGAACGTCCATCCCTGAACATCACTTTGTCTTGTTTAACCTAATAGGTCCAACTTCTGTGCTGATTACATTTTTATATATATATATCTTTATATCTTTTATATGTATTCTGATACAAAGTTCCAAATCACTTGCACAGACATCAGGATCAGGAGAGGTCATCAATAGGGAGCTTCAGATCCAAGATCCAAAGTTGCTTCACTCCAAAATTCGTATCAATGATCCATCTCCGTACAGCATTAAAATGTATGGGCTCCAGCAAGGAGAAGTGAGTTTCACAGATTGGGATTTGATTTTTGAACTTGAAAACCATTTTAAAACTTGGTTTCGAAGTCGGCTTCGGTACCGAGGCACCAATCGGTACTGAAGCTGTCATCGGATACCTGTTTTAAAATAGTTTTCAAGTTTAATAACCAAATACCAAAATTATTCAGCGAAGGCAAGACTTCGGTGATAACTCACTTCACCTCGCCAGAGCTTATACATTTTAATGCTGTATGCAGACGGATCTTCGCATTTAAATGAACTTTGGAGCTAAGCGACTTTGGATCTTAGATTCGAAGCTCACTTCATTCATCCCTAGTCATCAATATCAGATTGGTGGGTGTCTGACATCCGGTACTCCCATCCATCAGTTATTCCATACAGCCTCCGGTTCCAGAAGTACAGTATTACTTTGAATGGAGTCAGAAGCACAGCTCCGTTCAAAGTATACTGACCGGGCCGGTTCACTGAAGCATTCAATTAAATGGAAGATAAACTGCAGTACCCTGCATGGCCACTGCACTTCGAATGGAACTGTGCTTTTGGCTCCATTCAAAGTGGTACTTCTGGCATCGGAGGCTGCAGGGAACAGATCTTCAGTGGGGTGTCAGATCCCACCATTGGATATTGAAGGCCTGTCCTGAGAATAGGTCATCAATACCTGGACTGCAAAGAAAAAAATAGGGGTTAGTCAGCACATCCCAATGCGCAGGTGCACGCCGCCATGGCTGAAAGCACAAAAGCAAAAACAAACACAATGCAACAGCACTTTGCAAACACAAATAATCAAGTAAATAAAATAGTCCCATACTCACTAGAGAAAATGTACTAATGCTAATGCTACTTTATACTTGGCAAATACATTTTGTACAAAATCATTTGTGCCTGTCCGCCAGCGTGAAGGTGATCTCTTTAGGACAGGAACCTACACTAAATACTACCTCCGCTGGTCCTATACTGGCCTCCATTAGATTCAGGGACTGCAGGCTTAACATGCATTCCAAGCCCACACTGTATTATACATTTTTTGGTGTCACAAGGCCCTTCATTAAATTCAGGGAATGCCAGGAAAACCCCTTTAAATGAAACAATATTGTCTGCATGCAGTTACCACTAGGGTGAAACGGAGGGGCTTACTGGATACCATTAATTTACTGAACTCAATAATGAAACAGTATGCATTATGCTCTTATGCTCCTTCTAGTGGCAGCTGCAACCAGATTTGAGGGGGACATTTTTCAAGAGGGGCATTTTTGACAAGAGTTTTGCATTGACTTAATTTTCACCAAATGTTTTAAACGCCAGAAATTTTTGTCTAAAGATGTTCTTCCAGCTTTTATGATTCTGCCCTGCTGGAGTGAGATTGCACCATTTTTGCAACTTTTTGATAATTTTGGAGCATAACTACTCGCCAAGCTAACCATGCCCAATTTTCCACCCGCTTTTCATAAGTGTAAAAGGTTGTGTAAATCAAATAAAGTCACACATTTTGTCCAAGAATGGTGCAAGGTTAAATTTTCAACCTTTTATATAAGAAAACTGGTGAACAGGGCTTCGATAACTCCTGCAATTTGTACCTGGTTGTGGCAATTGATCTCTGATAGGCACACACACTTCTATGTCTGCATTTCCAGAGTGCCTTGATTATTCCTTGAAGGCAGAGATGTACAGAACATGCTCCCCGAGGTGGGTATGGCTGCTCTGTAAATCCTTGCTTTCAAGACAATGAAATCATAAACTACAGGATCAAAGCATTTCAGTCATAGTCTACTGATAGGTCATTTTAACCAATTCAACTTAAAAGCATTGCCCCTTTTTAATAAAAGCATTCTCTGAAAATCAGATGATCATGGGTTGTGCCACATGCCGAATAGCTGAAATCTTGCGTGAAACTTGCTGCAAGTGTTAAGTTTCCCACAGTAGCGGCACCTTAAGGGGTTGTCTCACTTCAGTAAGTGGCATTTATCATGTAGAGAAAGTTAATACAAGCCACTTACTAATGCATAATTATTATTATCCATATTGTTTCCTTTGCTGGCTGGATTCATTTTTCCATCACATTATACACTGCTCGTTTCCATGGTTACAAACCACCCTTCAATCCATTAGTAGTGGTCGTGCTTGCACACTATGCGAAAAAGTGTCAGCCTCTCTGGTGGTCAGGACTGTGGGAGCGCACATAGGCTGCTGCTTTTTCCTATAGTGTGCAAGCACGACCACCACTGATGGATTGCAGGGTGGGCTGTAACCATGGAAACGAGCAGTGTATAATGTGATGGAAAAATGAATCCAGCCAGCAAAGGAAACAATATGGATAATAATAATAATAATGCATTAGTAAGTGGCTCGTATTAACTTTCTCTACATGATAAATGCCACTTACTGCAGTGAGACAACCCCTTTAACTTGCGCAAGGGTTGGACGACCACTGATCATGAAGTGACATCCTATCGATGCATTAGATGGATAACTATTCATTTGAATGTCAACCATCTAATAATGAAGGAGAAATGTTTAGCCAGAAGAGGAAAAAAAACCTACAGCAAGAAATGGTCTCTGTTACACAACCACATTAGGACTAAGCTGTTACATTCGCTGTTAGCACCTATAACACTGGCCTTACAAGTCATATATTTTTTTTACTTTTAAGGGGAATCTGTCAGAGGTTTTGACTATGCCAAACTGATGACAGTGCTAGTTTGTGGTGGGGGAGACCAGTAAAAAATATACCTTTTATGGTGTTTTTAGTATCAAGAGTGGTGTGAATATGAACGTTTATTCTGCCACATTCTGCTCCTGCAAGTGTAATGGAGTCAAAGCTTTACTGTGACATGCTCTCTGAATTCAGCTGCTTTATAGCCCTTCCCTTCTGTTTTGAGTGACAGTTGTGGCATCCAACAAGGAGGTCACTCCAGCTGCCTAAGGAGGTGAGGGACTGAGAGCGATCTCTATGCAGAGAGCAGAATGCACTTCACAGTAAAGCTCTGCCTTTAGTGCACTGGCAGAAGCAGAACCAGAAACAATAAAATTTCATATTCACACTACTCCTGATAAGAAAAACTCCACAAAAGCTATGCGTTCTGCTCTCCCAAGCCCCCACTTAGTGCTGACGGGCTCCTGTTAAGAAGTATGTGACATGATGTACTCTTTTATGTACAATGCAAAATAACGATCTCTATTCGTGGTTACTTTAATAGTAGATTATCTAAAGTACAACTTAAGACTTAAACAGAATGTTCCCAGTTCTTCTCACATCGTATTCATCATCAAAAAATTGAAAGAAAACTCGAAGAATAATTATCCCCTCTTTGAGCATAATGCTGTTAATCTATATCAGCTATTAAAAGCCTAGGTGTGATGACTAGCGAAGGATACAATCTGCAAGATTTCCTCTCTAATATTCACACTCTCCAATATAACACACTGACTCCACATCCATCATAATAATTACGGTGTCATAATTTTCTCTCGTCCTGGCACGGTCACAGTAAGATAAAGGAGGCATTTAAGATAGAAATGCTTTTTACTCAGGAACTTACATCAACATATTGCACTTGTCTTATTTACTTGCTGTCTTATTGATTAAAATATGATTTCTCTTATCTGCAGGTAAAATGTAAATGATCCTCATAAAATGCTGTGTGTGGAAATACAATCCAAATGATGTCTAGTGTTGATCGCGAATATTCTAACCGCAAATTTTTATCGCGAATATCGGCCATACATACATGCTACAGACATAGTGCTGTGATGTCATAACAATACTTAGTGCACCAATCAGTAATATCTACTTAGACCTGATAAAATGTGAAGTTTATTGCACAAAAAATATGCGCATCATTAGTGCCGATATTGCGAAAATAATGAGATCACGAATTTATAGCAAATATTATGCAAAAAATTCTCGAAATATTGCGGAAACGAATATTGCCTATGCCACTTATCACTAGTGATGTCACCTATAAATAAAAGCAATGTATTTACATTTATGGAGGTTATACTGTCACGGAAGGTGTACAGGAAACAAGACAATGCAAAATGAATATATGACTCACTGGATCCAAAATTAAGGAACAAAAGGGAGACCCCTGCATCAGACCTGGCTCTCTCCCTGTCTGCTCAGCCTATGCAAAAATCCCAATGGTGGATGATCGCATATCCACGTACCTCGACTATATACCACCTGAACACCCTATAATAGTGAGGGGACACGACCACCGGCTCCCTACACTAGACACGGAGGGAGTCAGGGTCACCTGGGATCCAGCAAACAGAAAATCACAAATAAATGTACAGCACTTATCTTGTAGAAGGCTGGAAAATAGGATCAGCATGCACACACACTCCAGGAAGTTGTATAAGCCGCACACTAATGCATTATGGGGAGTAATTTAAAGGGATGCAATCAGTCCAACTACATGACAGCTGAGAGAGGCTAACGAGATGAGGAACTGAAATTCAAAACAAAGAAAACTCAAGGAGGAGGTTCTGAAAGGCTTCTGTCAGAGATTCTCAGCTGTCTGGTTGTGACATATACATTTTTGGCTTACACGACTGTAGCTAATAAACAACAACGTGGTTTTCCTTGGATGAGATTTATTGAGGTCATCTTTTCATTGGTATTTAACGAGTGGAAGTTTCCACTTCTGTTGCTTTAAGAACCAACCAGATCTTGCCTGGATGAGTCTTACACAGATTTTCTTTCCATAGAGATGAGGTGATGGAAGTTTCTGCTTGGTGGCCTACACGTCTCTGGCTGTAGGAATAAACCTGGTCTTCCTCAAACACATTGTCAATAAGTAGTCCTGTCATAAAGATTTTCACTTGGCTATTTCCACTTGGTGGAAGAAATGAACTCAGTTTTCCTTATCTTTATGTGTGTCATATACAGGTAATCCTTTTATAGCAATCTAGATTTCACCTTTCCATTTTCCATCTGCAGCATAAGGAATCAACTTGGTCTTCCTTGGGTGTGTCCACCACAGGTAGACCTTTCCTAGGGACTAAAGTTGAGCGGACACCTGGATGTTCGGGTTCGACGGGTTCGGGACCCGAACTTGACCCTGAACCCAAACCCCATTGAAGTCAATGGGCACCCAATTTTTTTAGCACTAAAATGGCTGTAAAAATGTCATGGAAAGGGCTAGAGGGCAGCAAATGGCATCTAAATGTGGTTAAGAGCATGGAAAGTTCTCTGCAAACAAATGTGGATAGGGAATTGACTTTAAATAAGATAAAATACGTACAAATAAAAAATAATAATCTTAATCTAGGAGGACGAGGTCCATATGGAGTAGGAGGTTGAGGAGGCGGTGGATGTGGCGGTGTAGTTGGAAGCGGTGTAGGTTTTTGCTTTTAAATTTATTTTTATTTTTTTAAATCAGGGTACACCCCAAAACATTGGGAAATATAACCTGTGATAACCCCTTCCAGTCGTGCTAAACACACGTTCAGACAATACACTGGCTGCAGGGCAGGCCAGCACCTCCAAGGCGTAAAGGGCAAGCTCAGGCCATGTGCCCAATTTGGAGACCCAGAAGTTGCAGGGGCTGACCCCTGTCAGTCAGTTTGTGTAGGCGTGTGCAATTTGATATCTGCTCTATCAACTTTCGATGTTCTTTTATGCGCCTACCATGGTGATCACGGTTGGCGGGGAATCAGGGTTCCACGCTGGAGAGGGAGCGTGAGAAAGAGAGATCACATCCAAGGGAGGATTCATTTTTTCAAATTTAAAATTATAGAGCGGAATTATGGGACAAGTTTTTAAAGCGTAAAAGTAGGACAACTTTTAAAGTTAAAGCATTGAATGAAAGGATGTGGCACGCATTAATTAATGAAGAATTTATAAAATTTTATTCTCTGTCAACTATGCAGAGCAGGGGTTTCTATCCGGCAAAATTTGAAAAATGTCACCTGACAATGTAATTGACGATTTTTTTTAATTTATGTTCCTGTCACCTATGTAGAGGTTCCCCAGTGACATCCACCATTCATTTGGATATCTTCTCTATCAACTTTCGTTGTTCTTTTCTGAGCCTACCATGTTGATCACGGTTATCGGCGAATCAGGGTTCCACACTGGAGAGGGAGTGTAAGATAAAGAGACCAAATTTAAGGGAGATAAATTTATTTTTAAAAAATTGGGATCGAGCGGAAATGTGGGAAAAGCTATTGAGACGCATATGTGGGACAAATTACAGAAGCCCAAATCTGGGCCAAAAGAGTAAAGTGGAAATGTGGGAAAAGCTATTGAGGCGCAAATGTGGGAGAAATTACAGAAGCCCAAATGTGGGCCAAAAGAGTAAAGTGGAAATGTGGGAAAAGCTGTTAAAGCGCAAATTTGGGACAAATTACAGAAGCCCAAATGTGGGCCAAAAGATTAAAGCGGAAATATGCAAAAAGTTATTGAGGCAAAAATGTTGGCCAAAAGAGTAAAGCGGAAATGTGGGACAAATTATTGAAGCGCAAATGTGGTACAACTTGTTAAAGTTTAAGCATTGTATCAAAGGAGGTGGCGCGCATCAATTAAAGAAAAATTTATTAAATTTTATTCCCTGTCACCTTTGCAGAGCAGGGGTTTATTCACATCTAAAATTGTATGATGTCAATCCAAGAATGTAACAGAAAAATTACAGAAATTTATTAACCTGTCTATTTGGTAGAGCAGGGGTCTATGACAGAAAAAAATTGTTTATTGTCACCCTAAAATGTAAAATAAAAATTATTGAAATTTATGAAGTTGTCAACTAGGTAGAGGAGGGGTATATTACACCCAAAAATGTGTGAATTTTCCCCTAAAATGTAAAATGCAATTTTTTTTTATTTACCTGTCTACTTGGTATAGCAGTGGTACATCACACCCAAAAATTGGTGAATTTCACCGGAAAATGTAACTGACAATTATTATAATTTTTTTAACCTGTCTACTAGGTAAAGCAGTGGTACTTCACACCCAAATATTGGTGAATTACAACTGAAAATGTAACTGACAAATGTTTTTTTTTTTTTTTTACATGTCTACTAGGTATAGCAGTGGTACATCACACTCAAAAATTGGTGAATTTCACCAGAAAATGTAACTAACAAATTTTATTTTTTCCGGTCTACTAGTTATAGCAGTGGTACATCACACTCATCACGCCCTCGTCCTCTGCCTTCGCCTTGTGCTTCCACTGTGCCCCCGCTGTCAGGTGGGAATGCCACCAGCAGCGCGTCTACCAGCGTGCGCTTGTACTCGCGCATCCTACGATCACGCTCCGGTGACGGAATTAAGGATGGTACGTTGTCCATGTAACGGGGATCCAGTAGCGTCCTACCAAGTAATCAGCACAAGTTAGAATGTGGGCAACTCGGTGGTCATTGCGGAGACACTGCAGCATGTAATCGCTCATGTGTGCCACTGCCAGGCTGCCCAGAGGCAACGAAAAGCTGTCCTCTGTGGGAGGTGTATCGTCTGTGTCCTCTGTATCCCCCCAGCCACGCACCAGTTATGGCCATGAGCTGGTCTGGGTACCACCCTGCTGTGAACAGGGTTCCTCCTCCTCCATCTCCTCCTCCTCATCCTCTACCTCGTCATCCTCCAGAATTGTGCCCTGGCTGGACAATTGTGTACCTGGCGTTTGTGGGTGCAGGAACCCACCCTCGGAGCCACTTGGGAATGACTGGCCGGAAACCCTACAAATGATCCCTCTTCCTCCTCCTCCTCCTGTGCCACATCCTCTTCCATCATCGCCAGCAGCGTTTTTTCAAGGAGGCATAGAAGTGGGATAGTTACGCTGAGAACAGCATTATCGGCACTGGCCATGTTGGTGGAGTACTCGAAACAGCTCAACAAGGAACACAGTACTCGCATGGAGGCCCAGTCATTGGTGGTGAAGTGGTGCTGTTCCGCCGAGTGACTCACCAGTGCGTGCTGCAGCTGAAACTACACTATCGCCTGCTGCTGCTCGCACAGTCTGGCCAGCAAGGGAGTACTTCCTCTTCCTCTCCAGCGTTTGGGAGATGGAGAGCTGAACTCTTCTGTGGGACATTGTAGAGATGCTTGGTGACCCAGGTGTTGGTGTTGCTGGAAGATCCTCTGTTTGCGGGGTGGCAGGTGGCACTATCACTCCAGAGGTGGATGAAGAGGCCGAGACTGCAGCAGAAGAGGAAGCAGGAGGAGCCAGAGACCTTTCTTAGTTTTTGAAGTGTCTACTTCACTGCAGCTCGTGCTTTGCATTTAAATGCCTGGTCATGCAGGTTGTGCTCAGGTTGAGAACGTTTATGCCTCGCTTCAGGCTCTGATTGCACAGCATGCAAACCACTTGTGTCTTGTCGTCAACACATTGTCTGAAGAACTGCCACGTCAGGGAACTCCTTGGAGCTGGCTTTGGTGTGCTCAGTCCCTTGCTGCGGTGGGCAGTAGGAGGCGTACTGTCTAGAGGATGGCCGCTCCGCTTTTGCACCCTGCTCCCTCTTCTGCTGTGCTGGTGGCTCTGTGCGACCACCGCCTCTTCCTCCGAACTACATAGGTCACTCGCCTGACCTTGATTCCATGTGGGGTCAAGGACATCATCGTCCTCCACATCATCTTCCACCCAGTCTTCACCCCTGCCCTCCTTGTCAGTCTGCACACTTTCGAAAGCCCCAGCAGTTGGCACCTGTGTTTCGTCATCATCTAAAACGTGTTGCGATGGTCCTCCCATGTACTCATCTTGAAAGAGAAGTGGTTGGGCATCGGTGCACTCAATCTCTTCCACTTCTGGGGCAGGGCTAGGGGGATGGCCCTGGGAAACCCTGCTAACAGAGTCATCAAAAAGCAGAAGAGACTGCTGCATGACTTGGGGCTCAGACTGCTTGGCTGATTTGCAAGGAGGTGAGGTGAAAGACTGATGGACATCGGCTGCAGGTGCCAACTGTGGTCTTTTAGTAGGAGACTGGGTGGGAGACAATGTGAAGGAACTGGAACCACTGTCAGCAACCCAATCTACTATCTCCTGTACTTGTTCAGGCCTCACTATTCGTAGAGCTGCATTAGGCCCGACCAAATACCTCTGCAGGTTCTGTCACCTACTCGCACCTGAGGAAGAGGTTTCACTTGTGCGTGTAGCTGGCACAGATCGACCACATCATCTCCGTGCAACAGGAGTTCCACCAGCAGCACCACGAGCTGGCCACGTCCCTTATTTGACGCTCTCCTCTAATTTCTCAAATTTAGGATCTTGCCCTAAATGGGTGTTTAATAGTATAATAGAACGACAGTATGTACAGGGTGTATCTCACACGCCCTGAACCAGACTAGGCCTCAATTAAATTAGTTTCCCCAAAATGGCTGTCATTTCAAATACCTAAATAGAAGCCCTGTATTTAAAGGGTGTATCTCACACGCCGTGACACACACTAGGCCGCAATTAAATATTTGTGCCCAAAATGGCTGTATTTCAAATAACTGAATAGAACACCTGTATACAAAGAGTGTATCTCAGACACCCTGACCAACACTAGGCCGCAATCAAATATTTGTGCACAAAATGGCGGTATTTCAAATACCTGAATAGAACCCCTGTATTTAAAGGGTGTATCTCACAATGACATCTTCAGCAAAGGCTGGCAAAAAAATTTTTTTGCCCAAACTGGTGTTAGTTTAAAGGGAATCTGTCACCTGCTTTTACCATTTTAAGCTGTCACCATTGCCGTGTTTTATTAATAGAAGAATATAAGCCCTGTATATACCACAACCTGACCCACGCTGATCAATTAAAGATTTGTGCACAAAATGGCAGTGTTTCAAATATCTGAATAGAACCCCTGTATTTAAAGGGTGTATCTCACAATGACATCTGCAGCAAAGGCGGCCAAATATATTTTTCTTTGCCCAAACAGGTGTTAGTTTAAAGGGAATTTGTCACCTGCTTTTACCATTTTAAGCCGTCACCATTGCCGTGTTCACTAAAGTACCATATTTCCTGCAGTCTTCTTCTTACTTTATTTAGTTTTGTCCTTTTAAAAAAAAATACCTTTTTATGATATGCTAATGAGGCTCCAAGGTGCCCAGAGGGGCGTTTTTTTCCTCTCTGGTGCCCAGTGACGCCCCCCTGCAGTGCCCAGCCCGCCTTAATTTGAATCCCAAGAACGCCTCCTGATCCTCAAATAACCTCCCAAAGCCCCGGAAAATGGTTCCGACCCCTCCCCATGTCATCGTCTACCTTCTAGAAATGCCCTGTCCTTCTTTCAGTTGGCGGCCAGAAATCTCGCCCAGGCGCAGTACCGCCTGTGGCCTGCGCGATCATCAACCTCCTGCACTCAATTGTGGTGATTTGCTCTGGTAGGCAGGTTAGCGGACGCAGTATAGAGGCAACAACAAAGTCTTTAACTTAAACAGTTCAGTGTTTATTCACACTTGGCAAGTTAACAAAATATAAACAAAGTCCCCTTAGTTGAAATCCTGGTGTTCCATTCACACCTTGTGCAGGTACCACATAAGAAGGTCAAGTCCTGGTGTTCACTTCACACCATGCTGCGGGAACCGCATAAAGAGCCCCAGTCCTGGATGTCGTTCCCTTGTCCTCCCAGACAGCTGACAGGTAGGTGGTAGCATACTTGGACCGTACCCTGCCACCCCACATTAAGGATCCACTGGACTACTAGGCAGCTAGACTGGATTTGTGGCCACAACTAGCTGAGTTTGTCCTGAAAAAGCTGTCCTGCCCGACCAGTAGTGTGGCATCAGAGCGGGTGTTTAGTGCGGCGGGGACCATAGTTACCCCAAGAAGAACCCTCCTGTCCACTCAAAATGTGAAGAGACTGACATTTGTCAAGATGAATCAGGCGTGGATCAGCCACGATTTCCACCCACCAATGCCTGATGCATCAGACTAGATAATCCATGGTGCCACACCAACACTTTGACAAAAGAGACCGGTTTCCTCTGGCTATCTGCCTCAGCTACTATTCTGATGCTGCCACCCACCTGATGCCACAAATCTGATGCCAAGTGCTCCTTCTTTCACCGACCATCTTCAGCTGGTACTTGTATTGCCACCCACCTCCCCACTCTGTCACCGGGTCACTCTGTGTTCTCCTGATGCTGCTGCCACCTTCTTACTATGTCACCTTGCCACTATGAGGTCTCCTGTTGCTGATGCCACTCCCCACTCTGTCACCGGGTCACTCTGTGTTCTCCTGATGCTGCTGCTGCTACCTCCACACTATCATTGTGCCACTCTGTGGCCTCCTGATGGTGCAGCTATCTCCACACTGTCATTGTGCCACTCCTAATCAGGAGGAGTCCTGATGCTGCGCCACCTCCAGACTCTGACATTGGGCCACTCTGTGGTCTCCTCATGCTGCTTCCACCTCACCACTGTGTCATATGGCCACTCTGTGGACTTCTCTTGCTGTTCCCACCCTCTCCACTTCATCGCTGGGCCACTATTTTGCCTTTTGGCCTGGCTGACATCATCATTTATTTGACCCTTCTTCTAATCTGTCAGAAGGAAGGAAAAATGAGATGCACAACAGATCCTGTCTGTCTGTGTAGCAGCTGTATGGACTGTATGGTCCCATCAGAATTGGCTTGTGATTTGGGAGTTAAAAGCAGGAGTGGGTATAAAACACAGAAGACTTGCAAATATTCCATTCACGTGTCATCTCTGTTTTGGATCCACTCCTGTTTTTATTTTCGCATTAGCAATACTGATTGTTAATTGAATTACTGACCAAATGCTGACCGCGTAAAGGCCGATGTTCAACAGAAAGGGTTCGATCTTTTGTGGGTTATTGTTCTGACGGATCAGAGGAAGGGCAAAATAATCAGTGACGTCAACACAAACTTACTGCTAACACCCTCTTCACTCTGTCGGGGATCTCTACTTGTATAAGCGTTTTTATAGAACAGGCTCTGTAGACATCTACTTGGAATTGGCTGACGACGGTGTAAAAGGAGTGCGCTTCTTCTTGGCGACCTGTAAGGCTGAGTTCATACTTGAGTTATTTGGTAGGTTTTGGCCCCGCGACTGCCCAAATAAGTGATGTGTGCAGTGATTCTAAGAGCGACGCCTGTCATCTGCATGTCATACTGACTCACAGTATTATTTCACTACCACAGCAGACTGCCTATGCGTGTTTCTGCAAGGCACAGTGTTCTACACCACTATACAGGCCTTCTGCAGCCAGGAAATAGCCATTTTTTTTACGTGATTCGCAGTGAATAAATACGGATCAAACAGAATTTTTTCGAAGAATTCAGCGAATCAGCCAAATTAATTTCAGAAAAATTTGCTCATCTCTACTAATAACTAGAGTTGAGCGAACACCTGGATGTTCGGGTTCGAGAAGTTCGGCCGAACATCCCGGAAATGTTCGGGTTCGGGATCCGACCCCGATCCGAACTTCGTCCCGAACCCGAACCCCATTGAAGTCAATGGGGACCCGAACTTTTCGGCACTAAAAAGGCTGTAAAACAGCCCAGGAAAGAGCTAGAGGGCTGCAAAAGGCAGCAACATGTAGGTAAATCCCCTGCAAACAAATGTGGATAGGGAAATGAATTAAAATAAAAATTAAATAAATAAAAATTAACCAAAATCAATTGGAGAGAGGTTCCATAGCAGAGAATCTGGCTTCCCGTCACCCACCACTGGAACAGTCCATTCTCAGATATTTAGGCCCCGGCACCCAGGCAGAGGAGAGAGGTCCCGTAACAGAGAATCTGTCTTCATGTCAGCAGAGAATTAGTCTGCATGTCATAGCAGAGAATGAGGCTTCACGTCAGCCACCACTGCAACAGTCCATTGGCATATATTTAGGCCTAGCACACAGGCAGAGCAGAGAGGTCCCGTAACAGAGAATCTGGCTTCATGTCAGCAGAGAATCAGTCTGCATGTCATAGCAGAGAATGAGGCTTCACGTCACCCACCACTGCAACAGTCCATTGGCATATATTTAGGCCTAGCACACAGGCAGAGCAGAGAGGTCCCGTAACAGACAATCTGGCTTCATGTCAGCAGAGAATCAGTCTGCATGTCATAGCAGAGAATGAGGCTTCACGTCAGCCACCACTGCAACAGTCCATTGGCATATATTTAGGCCTAGCACACAGGCAGAGCAGAGAGGTCCCGTAACAGACAATCTGGCTTCATGTCAGCAGAGAATCAGTCTGCATGTCATAGCAGAGAATCAGGCTTCACGTCAGCCACCACTGCAACAGTCCATTGTCATAAATTTAGGCCCAGCACCCAGGCAGAGGAGAGAGGTCCCGTAACAGACAATCTGGCTTCATGTCAGCAGAGAATTAGTCTGCATGTCATAGCAGAGAATCAGGCTTCATGTCAGCCACCACTGCAACAGTCCATTGGCATATATTTAGGCCCAGCACCCAGGCAGAGGAGGGAGGTCCCGTAACAGAGAATCTGTCTTCATGTCAGCAGAGAATCAGTCTGCATGTCATAGCAGAGAATGAGGCTTCACGTCAGCCACCACTGCAACAGTCCATTGGCATATATTTAGGCCTAGCACACAGGCAGAGGAGAGGTTCATTCAACTTTGGGTAGCCTCGCAATATAATGGTAAAATGAAAATAAAAATAGGATTGAATGAGGAAGTGCCCTGGAGTCCAATAATATATGGTTATGGGGAGGTAGTTAATGTCTAATCTGGACAAGGGACGGACAGGTCCTGTGGGATCCATGCCTGGTTCATTTTTATGAACGTCAGCTTGTCCACATTGGCTGTAGACAGGCGGCTGCGTTTGTCTGTAATGACGCCCCCTGCCGTGCTGAATACACATTCAGACAAAACGCTGGCTGCCGGGCAGGCCAGCACCTCCAAGGCATAAAAGGCTAGCTCTGGCCACGTGGACAATTTAGAGACCCAGAAGTTGAATGGGGCCGAACCATCAGTCAGTACGTGGAGGGGTGTGCACACGTACTGTTCCACCATGTTAGTGAAATGTTGCCTCCTGCTAACACGTTGCGTATCAGGTGGTGGTGCAGTTAGCTGTGGCGTGTTGACAAAAGTTTTCCACATCTCTGCCATGCTAACCCTGCCCTCAGAGGAGCTGGCCGTGACACAGCTGCCTTGGCGACCTCTTGCTCCTCCTCTGCCTTGGCCTTGGGCTTCCACTTGTTCCCCTGTGACATTTGGGAATGCTCTCAGTAGCGCGTCTACCAACGTGCGCTTGTACTCGCGCATCTTCCTATCACGCTCCAGTGCAGGAAGTAAGGTGGGCACATTGTCTTTGTAGCGTGGATCCAGCAGGGTGGCAACCCAGTAGTCCGCACAGGTTAAAATGTGGGCAACTCTGCTGTCGTTGCGCAGGCACTGCAGCATGTAGTCGCTCATGTGTGCCAGGCTGCCCAGGGGTAAGGACAAGCTGTCCTCTGTGGGAGGCGTATCGTCATCGTCCTGCCTTTCCCCCCAGCCACGCACCAGTGATGGACCCGAGCTGCGTTGGGTGCCACCCCGCTGTGACCATGCTTCATCCTCATCCTCCTCCACCTCCTCCTCATCCTCGTCCTCCTCGTCCTCCAGTAGTGGGCCCTGGCTGGCCACATTTGTACCTGGCCTCTGCTGTTGCCAAAAACCTCCCTCTGAGTCACTTCGAAGAGACTGGCCTGAAAGTGCTAAAAATGACCCCTCTTCCTCCTCCTCCTCCTCCTCCTGGGCCACCTCCTCTTCCATCATCGCCCTAAGTGTTTTCTCAAGGAGACATAGAAGTGGTATTGTAACGCTGATAACGGTGTCATCGCCACTGGCCATGTTGGTGGAGTACTCGAAACAGCGCAACAGGGCACACAGGTCTCGCATGGAGGCCCAGTCATTGGTGGTGAAGTGGTGCTGTTCTGTAGTGCGACTGACCCGTGCGTGCTGCAGCTGAAACTCCACTATGGCCTGCTGCTGCTCGCACAGTCTGTCCAGCATGTGCAAGGTGGAGTTCCACCTGGTGGGCACGTCGCATATGAGGCGGTGAGCGGGAAGGCCGAAGTTACGCTGTAGCGCAGACAGGCGAGCAGCAGCAGGATGTGAACGCCGGAAGCGCGAACAGACGGCCCGCACTTTATGCAGCAGCTCTGACATGTCGGGGTAGTTGTGAATGAACTTCTGCACCACCAAATTCAGCACATGCGCCAAGCAAGGGATGTGCGTCAAATTGGCTAGTCCCAGAGCTGCAACGAGATTTCGCCCATTATCACACACCACCAGGCCGGGCTTGAGGCTCACCGGCAGCAACCACTCGTCGGTCTGTTGTTCTATACCCCGCCACAACTCCTGTGCGGTGTGGGGCCTGTCCCCCAAACATATGAGTTTCAGAATGGCCTGCTGACGTTTACCCCGGGCTGTGCTGAAGTTGGTGGTGAAGGTGTGTGGCTGACTGGATGAGCAGGTGGAAGAAGAGGAGGAGGAAGCCGAGAAGGAGGAGGTGGCAACAGGAGGCAAAGAATGTTGCCCTGCGATCCTTGGCGGCGGAAGGACGTGCGCCAAACAGCTCTCCGCCTGGGGCCCAGCTGCCACTACATTTACCCAGTGTGCAGTTAGGGAGATATAGCGTCCCTGGCCGTGCTTACTGGTCCACGTATCTGTGGTTAGGTGGACCTTGCCACAGATGGCGTTGCGCAGTGCACACTTGATTTTATCGGATACTTGGTTGTGCAGGGAAGGCACGGCTCTCTTGGAGAAGTAGTGCCGGCTGGGAACAACATACTGTGGGACAGCAAGCGACATGAGCTGTTTGAAGCTGTCTGTGTCCACCAGCCTAAATGACAGCATTTCATAGGCCAGTAGTTTAGAAATGCTGGCATTCAGGGCCAGGGATCGAGGGTGGCTAGGTGGGAATTTACGCTTTCTATCAAATGTTTGTGAGATGGAGAGCTGAACGCTGGCGTGTGACATGGTTGAGACGCTTGGTGACGGAGGTGGTGGTGGTGGTGTTGGTGGTACATCCCCTGTTTGCTGGGCGGCAGGTGCCAACGTTCCTCCAGAGGCGGAGGAAGAGGCCGAGGCGGCAGCAGCAGAATAGGCCGAGGCGGCAGCAGCAGAAGAGGTAGCAGGGGGAGCCTGAGTGACTTCCTTGGTTTTAAGGTGTTTACTCCACTGCAGTTCATGCTTTGCATGCAGGTGCCTGGTCATGCAGGTTGTGCTCAGGTTCAGAACGTTAATGCCTCGCTTCAGGCTCTGATGGCACAGCGTGCAAACCACTCGGGTCTTGTCGTCAGCACATTGTTTGAAGAAGTGCCATGCCAGGGAACTCCTTGAAGCTGCCTTTGGGGTGCTCGGTCCCAGATGGCGGCGGTCAGTAGCAGGCGGAGTCTCTTGGCGGCGGGTGTTCTGCTTTTGCCCACTGCTCCCTCTTTTGCTACGCTGTTGGCTCGGTCTCACCACTGCCTCTTCCTCCGAACTGTGAAAGTCAGTGGCACGACCTTCATTCCATGTGGGGTCTAGGACCTCATCGTCCCCTGCATCGTCTTCCACCCAGTCTTGATCCCTGACCTCCTGTTCAGTCTGCACACTGCAGAAAGACGCAGCAGTTGGCACCTGTGTTTCGTCATCATCAGAGACATGCTGAGGTGGTATTCCCATGTCCTCATCATCAGGAAACATAAGTGGTTGTGCGTCAGTGCATTCTATGTCTTTCACCGCTGGGGAAGGGCTAGGTGGATGCCCTTGGGAAACCCTGCCAGCGGAGTCTTCAAACAGCATAAGAGACTGCTGCATAACTTGAGGCTGAGACAGTTTCCCTGGTATGCATGGGGGTGATGTGACAGACTGATGGGGTTGGTTTTCAGGCGCCATCTGTGCGCTTTCTGCAGAAGACTGGGTGGGAGATAATGTGAACGTGCTGGATCCACTGTCGGCCACCCAATTGACTAATGCCTGTACCTGCTCAGGCCTTACCATCCTTAGAACGGCATTGGGCCCCACCATATATCGCTGTAAATTCTGGCGGCTACTGGGACCTGAGGTAGTTGGTACACTAGGACGTGTGGATGTGGCAGAACGGCCACGTCCTCTCCCAGCACCAGAGGGTCCACTAACACCACCACGACCATGTCCACGTCCGCGTCCCTTACTAGATGTTTTTCTCATTGTTATGGTTCACCACAACAACAAATATATTATTTGGCCCAATGTATTGTATTCAAATTCAGCGGGATATAAATTTGAGGCCTAGTATTTAGGCGCTGGGTGACAGGTATGGGTTTAGTGACAGAATTAGATTTGGAAATGCACAGTAGCGGGTGTGTGAAGTTATTCTGAATGACCCTATGTGCACCTTGAATATTATATACCCTTTTAGGGATAGATTTCAAATAGCTCTGATATAGCAGAAACCACTAAATTATGAAATTGCTAAATTGGGAATTGTATTTCAACCCAGAACAAGAAATGTGCTTGAACGGACACTAAATAACTCGCCCAGCTACAGCACTAGGGACAGATTTAGCGGGATATAAATTTGAGGCCTAGTATTTAGGCGCTGGGTGACAGGTATGGGTTTAGTGCCAGAATTAGACTTGGAAATACACAGTAGCGGGTGTGTGTGAAGTTATTCTGAATGACCCAATGTGCACCTTGAATATTATATACCCTTTTAGGGATAGATTTCAAATAGCTCTGATATAGCAGAAACCACTAAATTATGAAATTGCTAAATTGGGAATTGTATTTCAACCCAGAACAAGAAATGTGCTTGAACGGACACTAAATAACTCGCCCAGCTACAGCACTAGGGACAGATTTAGCGGGATATAAATTTGAGGCCTAGTATTTAGGCGCTGGGTGACAGGTATGGGTTTAGTGCCAGAATTAGACTTGGAAATACACAGTAGCGGGTGTGTGTGAAGTTATTCTGAATGACCCAATGTGCACCTTGAATATTATATACCCTTTTAGGGATAGATTTCAAATAGCTCTGATATAGCAGAAACCACTAAATTATGAAATTGCTAAATTGGGAATTGTATTTCAACCCAGAACAAGAAATGTGCTTGAACGGACACTAAATAACTCGCCCAGCTACAGCACTAAGGACAGATTTAGCGGGATATAAATTTGAGGCCTAGTATTTAGGCGCTGGGTGACAGGTATGGGTTTAGTGCCAGAATTAGACTTGGAAATACACAGTAGCGGGTGTGTGTGAAGTTATTCTGAATGACCCAATGTGCACCTTGAATATTATATACCCTTTTAGGGATAGATTTCAAATAGCTCTGATATAGCAGAAACCACTAAATTATGAAATTGCTAAATTGGGAATTGTATTTCAACCCAGAACAAGAAATGTGCTTGAACGGACACTAAATAACTCGCCCAGCTACAGCACTAGGGACAGATTTAGCTGGATATAAATTTGAGGCCTAGTATTTAGGCGCTGGGTGACAGGTATGGGTTTAGTGCCAGAATTAGACTTGGAAATACACAGTAGCGGGTGTGTGTGAAGTTATTCTGAATGACCCAATGTGCACCTTGAATATTATATACCCTTTTAGGGATAGATTTCAAATAGCTCTGATATAGCAGAAACCACTAAATTATGAAATTGCTAAATTGGGAATTGTATTTCAACCCAGAACAAGAAATGTGCTTGAACGGACACTAAATAACTCGCCCAGCTACAGCACTAGGGACAGATTTAGCGGGATATAAATTTGAGGCCTAGTATTTAGGCGCTGGGTGACAGGTATGGGTTTAGTGCCAGAATTAGACTTGGAAATACACAGTAGCGGGTGTGTGTGAAGTTATTCTGAATGACCCAATGTGCACCTTGAATATTATATACCCTTTTAGGGATAGATTTCAAATAGCTCTGATATAGCAGAAACCACTAAATTATGAAATTGCTAAATTGGGAATTGTATTTCAACCCAGAACAAGAAATGTGCTTGAACGGACACTAAATAACTCGCCCAGCTACAGCACTAGGGACAGATTTAGCTGGATATAAATTTGAGGCCTAGTATTTAGGCGCTGGGTGACAGGTATGGGTTTAGTGCCAGAATTAGACTTGGAAATACACAGTAGCGGGTGTGTGTGAAGTTATTCTGAATGACCCAATGTGCACCTTGAATATTATATACCCTTTTAGGGATAGATTTCAAATAGCTCTGATATAGCAGAAACCACTAAATTATGAAATTGCTAAATTGGGAATTGTATTTCAACCCAGAACAAGAAATGTGCTTGAACGGACACTAAATAACTCGCCCAGCTACAGCACTAGGGACAGATTTAGCGGGATATAAATTTGAGGCCTAGTATTTAGGCGCTGGGTGACAGGTATGGGTTTAGTGCCAGAATTAGACTTGGAAATACACAGTAGCGGGTGTGTGTGAAGTTATTCTGAATGACCCAATGTGCACCTTGAATATTATATACCCTTTTAGGGATAGATTTCAAATAGCTCTGATATAGCAGAAACCACTAAATTATGAAATTGCTAAATTGGGAATTGTATTTCAACCCAGAACAAGAAATGTGCTTGAACGGACACTAAATAACTCGCCCAGCTACAGCACTAAGGACAGATTTAGCGGGATATAAATTTGAGGCCTAGTATTTAGGCGCTGGGTGACAGGTATGGGTTTAGTGCCAGAATTAGACTTGGAAATACACAGTAGCGGGTGTGTGTGAAGTTATTCTGAATGACCCAATGTGCACCTTGAATATTATATACCCTTTTAGGGATAGATTTCAAATAGCTCTGATATAGCAGAAACCACTAAATTATGAAATTGCTAAATTGGGAATTGTATTTCAACCCAGAACAAGAAATGTGCTTGAACGGACACTAAATAACTCGCCCAGCTACAGCACTAGGGACAGATTTAGCGGGATATAAATTTGAGGCCTAGTATTTAGGCGCTGGGTGACAGGTATGGGTTTAGTGCCAGAATTAGACTTGGAAATACACAGTAGCGGGTGTGTGTGAAGTTATTCTGAATGACCCAATGTGCACCTTGAATATTATATACCCTTTTAGGGATAGATTTCAAATAGCTCTGATATAGCAGAAACCACTAAATTATGAAATTGCTAAATTGGGAATTGTATTTCAACCCAGAACAAGAAATGTGCTTGAACGGACACTAAATAACTCGCCCAGCTACAGCACTAAGGACAGATTTAGCGGGATATAAATTTGAGGCCTAGTATTTAGGCGCTGGGTGACAGGTATGGGTTTAGTGCCAGAATTAGACTTGGAAATACACAGTAGCGGGTGTGTGTGAAGTTATTCTGAATGACCCAATGTGCACCTTGAATATTATATACCCTTTTAGGGATAGATTTCAAATAGCTCTGATATAGCAGAAACCACTAAATTATGAAATTGCTAAATTGGGAATTGTATTTCAACCCAGAACAAGAAATGTGCTTGAACGGACACTAAATAACTCGCCCAGCTACAGCACTAGGGACAGATTTAGCTGGATATAAATTTGAGGCCTAGTATTTAGGCGCTGGGTGACAGGTATGGGTTTAGTGCCAGAATTAGACTTGGAAATACACAGTAGCGGGTGTGTGTGAAGTTATTCTGAATGACCCAATGTGCACCTTGAATATTATATACCCTTTTAGGGATAGATTTCAAATAGCTCTGATATAGCAGAAACCACTAAATTATGAAATTGCTAAATTGGGAATTGTATTTCAACCCAGAACAAGAAATGTGCTTGAACGGACACTAAATAACTCGCCCAGCTACAGCACTAGGGACAGATTTAGCGGGATATAAATTTGAGGCCTAGTATTTAGGCGCTGGGTGACAGGTATGGGTTTAGTGCCAGAATTAGACTTGGAAATACACAGTAGCGGGTGTGTGTGAAGTTATTCTGAATGACCCAATGTGCACCTTGAATATTATATACCCTTTTAGGGATAGATTTCAAATAGCTCTGATATAGCAGAAACCACTAAATTATGAAATTGCTAAATTGGGAATTGTATTTCAACCCAGAACAAGAAATGTGCTTGAACGGACACTAAATAACTCGCCCAGCTACAGCACTAAGGACAGATTTAGCGGGATATAAATTTGAGGCCTAGTATTTAGGCGCTGGGTGACCGGTATGGATTTAGTGACAGAATTAGACTGGGATATGGCCAAAAAATAAACAGACTATTGCTGGTTAAATGCACTTGGTGTGACAGCTTCACCCTGATGTAGGCTTTAGCCAAAAAACAACCACACCATTGAGGGTTAAATGCACTTGGTGACAGGCGCAGCTTGCCCCTGATTTTGTATATGGCCAAAAAATGAACAGACTATTGCTGGTTAAATGCACTTGGTGTGACAGCTTCACCCTGATGTAGGCTTTAGCCAAAAAACAACCACACCAGTGAGGGTTAAATGCACTTGGTGACAGGCGCAGCTTGCCCCTGATTTTGTATATGGCCAAAAAATGAACAGACTATTGCTGGTTAAATGCACTTGGTGTGACAGCTTCACCCTGATGTAGGCTTTAGCCAAAAAACAACCACACCATTGAGGGTTAAATGCACTTGGTCGCAGCTTGTGCTGGCGCACCACAAGACACAAAATGGCCGCCGATCACCCCAGAAAAATGTGACTGACAAACGGTCTGGGCAGCCTAAAAACAGTGAGCAATTGAGGATCAGCAGCTCAATGATCCACAGCTGCAGATCGATCAGTTAATCAAGTCCTTTGGAGGAGTTAATCTGCCTAATCTCGCCCTACTGTCGCAGCCGCAACCTCTCCCTACGCTAATCAGAGCAGAGTGACGGGCGGCGCTATGTGACTCCAGCTTAAATAGAGGCTGGGTCACATGGTGCTCTGGCCAATCACAGCCATGCCAATAGTAGGCATGGCTGTGATGGCCTCTTGGGGCAAGTAGTATGACGCTTGTTGATTGGCTGCTTTGCAGCCTTTCAAAAAGCGCCAAGAAAGCGTCACAAAAGCGCGAAGAAAGCGACGAACACCGAACCCGAACCCGGACTTTTACGAAAATGTCCGGGTTCGGGTCCGTGTCACGGACACCCCAAAATTCGGTACGAACCCGAACTATACAGTTCGAGTTCGCTCATCCCTACTAATAACCTATCCTCTATCAGCTGTTTCAGAAGGCACTAGCTCTCCTGCGAGTGCTGTAGCTTTCTCACAGCTTACCTAGCAAGGCGCCTTCCATTGTATAGCGTACAGTATGTGCCTGGTATATCAGAAAACCCTTTTAAGACTACGTCTACACCCTAGTTTATGACTGTGTAGTTCGGTGAGATCTATATTTTCACCTGTTCCTAGCAATAGATCTTATTGATTCCTGTATTAAAATAATGAAACTTTTAAGTAAAAATAAATAAAAGAATAAAAACACCTTCCCTTTTCTATTAGAAATAAATAATGAGCTTGGCGCAATAATCTGCATCAGTCTCTGTTACATGACAGCTACAGAAAGGCTGAATGCTCTGGATCAATACAGTAATCTGTAATTTAGCCAATCACAAAAGGCGCTTCAAAAGAAATCAATGTCTTATCATTTACTGGTAAGAAATATGTCTGACTAAAGGTCTTAGTTCTAGAACGAAACCTCAGATGCCTCACGTGAATCAGTTCAGGGATAGATTTTATACTGACATTTAACAGGATTTGGACGTGGTCTCTGTGACTCCCCCCCCCCCACATCTCACCCCCCACTATTCCTAAACTCTACATAGTTTTACAGATTATAGCTTTATTTAACTCTGTCATGACCAGACTCCTTTTACAGCTTCTTAACCAGACAACACTTACCAATTTTTAGCACAAGAAGGTTTAATGGAAAGGTGGTCAAACCAACATATGGTGGGCAGAGCAAAGTCTAGGGGTTGGAACAGAAACATGTACCTATGGCTTTTTCTTTTACCTAGATATATTATTTATTTATTTTTATTTAATTTTTTTTTATTAGAAAACAGAACAATAATTTACCATACAAAATAAAACAACAACAATATTATTACTATTTTCCCCTTTTAACCCTTACTCCTCAAATACCCTCTACCACCTTCCCCTTGCAATGTGTCTCCTAACACCTTCATCACCAAGACGGAAAGAGGATAATGAGGAGGTAGAGGCAGAAAAACTTCCAATCTCCCCATATCCTAATCCATTTTTCCTCAGTATTTCTTTGTTTATATAAAACATTTTCATAACTTTTAATATTACAAGGTTTAGCCATAAGTTAATACTTGGGGTGTTTAGGGAAAACCAAGCCCATGCAATCAGGAGTCGCGCCAAGAACATTATTTTAATCAAAAGAATCCTTTTTTGTATTTATGACAACCAACCTTGGAGAGGTCACTCAGTATCCAACATTCCACTGTAAATGGAATCACCACTTTCAATTTTTGGGCAATAAAGTTATGGCTTGCCCCCCCAATATTATTTTAATTTTATACAAGACCAGAACATATGTAGATGATTAGCACCAGGTGAATCACACTGTGGACAGTGAGAAGTATTTTTTAAACCACATCTATTAACCTGTATGTAAAAGGTACTGCGCGACGTATACCCCCTTAGTTTTCCCTACCTCTCGGTACTTGAAAGATCAGCAGTGTATGTATACAGAAGCTCGCAGATTTTAGAATACCTTATCTTGGGTTTTCGTCTGCGAGGGCTGTTTCTCCTGCGTCTTTCTTGATTTTCTGGATCTTCTTTTTTTCCTTATTCTTTAGTGCCGTTCGGGATGGGGAAAGGTGTAGGGGGCTGGACCCTAGTAGTTATTAAATATTTTTTTAGTTAATTGTATGTAGACTTCAGAGCTTGCCCCGGCCGGTGGCAAAGCTCGCTGTTTGAAAAAAACGCTTTCTCGCCCTCGCACGGAGCGCTGCGTGACGTCACGGCAGAAGCTATGGTAGGCTAGGAGGACCAGAGTTTCTCCAACGCGTTTCGATTAGTTAGCTAATCTTCGTCAGGGATGCTGCTACTGGTACCTGGTGCTACTTTTAAAGGTCCGTATCTCCTCCCTTCCTTAACCCCTTCATTCCTGGCATTCTTATTTATTGAAAGGCGAATAATTCTATCTCTGAGTTTAGTCCAGAGGGTACCAGAGTGTTTAGATTAAATATCCACCTGCTTTCAGTTCTAGACATTTTTTTGATATAGTCTCCTCCCCTTGTGTCTTTTTTAACCATTTCTATTCCACAAACGATAGTGCCGCTATGATTTCCCCCATGTTTTTCTTTGTAGTATCTAGAGAGTGGGTGACCCTCGTATTTTCTTCCTATATTATAGATGTGTTCCCCTATTCTTTTACTTATGGTTCTTTTTGTGCGTCCTATAAATGTTTTTTTGCACGGGCATGTTATGGCATATATTGCGCCCTGACTTCTACAGGTCATGTGATCTTTTATTTTGTATGTTTCTGTTTCCCCTGTCCATTCATTTTTTATTTCCATGTATGTATGCTGTGTTGTGTTTATTTTTAATTTCTTGCAGACACCGCAATACCGCATGGGAAGAAACCTCCCTGCGGTTTCTGTCCTGAGTTCACAATTGTTATATGGTTGTGGCTTTTCTTACTCAGGCATTTATTTGTGGGGCTACTATACTTCCCACATTTTTTGCTTTTCTATAGATGAATTTAGGATTTTTGGGGATCTGGTCTCCTATTATTTTGTCCTCCTTGCCAATCATGGCAACATGATTGGGTATAAAAAGAGCTTCTCAGAGTGGCAGTGTCTCTCAGAAGCCAAGATGGGTAGAGGATCACCACTTTCCACAATGTTGCGCAGAAAGATAGTGGAGCAATATCAGAAAGGTGTTACCCAGCGAAAAATTGCAAAGACTTTGCATCTATCATCATCAACTGTGCATAACATCATCCGAAGATTCAGAGAATCTGGAACAATCTCTGTGTGTAAGGGTCAAGGCCGTAAAACCATACTGGATGCCCGTGATCTCCGGGCCCTTAAACGACACTGCACCACAAACAGGAATGCTACTGTAAAGGAAATCACAGAATGGGCTCAGGAATACTTCCAGAAACCATTGTCAGTGAACACAATCCACCGTGCCATCCGCTGTTGCCAGTTGAAACTCTACAGTGCAAAGAAGAAGCCATTTCTAAGCAAGATCCACAAGCTCAGGCGTTTTCACTGGGCCAGGGATCATTTAAAATGGAGTGTGGAAAAATGGAAGACTGTTCTGTGGTCAGACGAGTCACGATTCGAAGTTCTTTTTGGAAATCTGGGACGCCATGTCATCCGGACCAAAGAGGACAAGGACAACCCAAGTTGTTATCAACGCTCAGTTCAGAAGCCTGCATCTCTGATGGTATGGGGTTGCATGAGTGCGTGTGGCATGGGCAGCTTGCATGTCTGGAAAGGCACCATCAATGCAGAAAAATATATTCAGGTTCTAGAACAACATATGCTCCCATCCAGACGTCATCTCTTTCAGGGAAGACCCTGCATTTTTCAACAAGATAATGCCAGACCACATTCTGCATCAATCACAACATCATGGCTGTGTAGGAGAAGGATCCGGGTACTGAAATGGCCAGTCTGCAGTCCAGATCTTTCACCTATAGAGAACATTTGGTGCATCATAAAGAGGAAGGTGCAACAAAGAAGGCCCAAGACGATTGTACAGTTAGAGGCCTGTATTAGACAAGAATGGGAGAGCATTCCTATTTCTCAACTTGAGAAACTGGTCTCCTCGGTCCCCAGACGTCTGTTGAGTGTTGTAAGAAGAAAGGGAGATGCCACACAGTGGAGAAAATGGCCTTGTGCCAACTTTTTGGGGATTTGTTGACACCATGAAATTCTGATTCAACATGTTTTTCCCTTAAAATGGTACATTTTCTCAGTTTAAACTTTTGTTCCGTGATTTATGTTCTATTCTGAATAAAATATTAGAAGTTGGCACCTCCACATCATTGCATTCAGTTTTTATTCACGATTTGTATAGTGTCCCAACTTTTTGGGAATCCGGTTTGTACTTTACATTCCCCATATGTCTACTCTACATGTTTGGATCATTTTGGGAATGATATTTTATTTTTTGGGGATGTTACAAGGCTTAGAAGTTTAGAAGCAAATCTTTAAATTTTTCAAAAACCCAGTTTTTAGGGACCAGTTCAGGTCTGAAGTCACTTTGCGAGGCTTACATAATAGAAACCACGCAAAAATGATCCCATTCTATAAACTACACCACTCAAGGTATTCAAAACTGATTTTACAAACTTTGTTAACCCTTTAGGTGTTCCACAAGAATTAATGGAAAATAGAGATACAATTTCAAAATGTCACTTTTTTGGCAGATTTTCCATTTTAATACCCATATGTGGTCGTAAACCGCTGTACGGGCACACAGCAGGGCGCAGAAGGAAAGGAATGCCATACGGTTTTTGGAAGGCAGGTTTTGCTGGACTGGTTTTTTGGACACCATGTCCCATTCGAAGCCCCCTGATGCACCCCTAGAGTAGAAACTCCATAAAAGTGACCCCATCTAAGAAACTACACCCCTCAAGGTATTCAAAACTGATTTTACAAATGTCATTAACCCTTTAGGTATTCCACAAGAATTAATGGAAAATAGAGATACAATTTAAAAATTTCACTTTTTTGGCAGATTTTCCATTTTAATAATTTTTTTCCGGTTACAAAGCAAGGGTTTACAGCCAAACCAAACTCAATATTTATGGCCCTGATTCTGTAGTTTACATAAACTCCCAATATGTGGCCGTAAACCGCTGTACGAGCACACGGCAGGGCGCAGAAGGAAAGGAATGCCTGTCACGGCTGAGGATGGGGGAAATCCTTAGCCGTGCGGTGGCGGAAGATGTCCAGTCGCTACTCGCCAGGAACACAGAATTAGGGAGCAGGTCACCTCCTGTTGCGTCCCTAACACTGACCCTGTCTCCTACCTGCATGGGCCGACCTTGATGGTAGGAGGACCCATGCGCAGGAACCTCGGAGCCCTGACTTACCCTCCGTCCGGTCCCGGGGCTAAGGAGCAGGGTAAGACAACCCACTCCTCCTAGGAACGGAGGAGCAGGAGTCTCACTGGCCAAGCAGCATGAAGATGGGGGTACATAAACAGAACTACGGATAAGACAGGTGAACCCTAACAGTTCCACACATACCTGTCTCAGCCTAGCTGACTGGAACCCGTGCAAACACTGTCCACACAAACAAAGGTAAACAGCACACACAAGAAGACACACAGGGACCAGGGCATCCATAGCTGCACAAAAAGCAAAGACACAGGACATCAACAACAAATCACGCAATAATAACATATGAACGGAAGGGTGGCCCTTACAAGGAAATAGAAATCACAGGAGGCTGCTACAGCAAAGCATGACTGAAGCAACCTCCTGAGCCATGCCAAAGACAGAAGCTATATAGGCCTAAGTGGCCACACCCATCGGTCAGACACACCCAGTGACATCACACACACTGGGAAGAGAGTTAACCCTTCCAGCACCACAGGAAAGGGAAAACACCAACTTAAAGGAACCGTGTCCAAACACAACAAACACACTGTGGTTGTTACCGCTGGCAACGACATGGGTGGCAACCGTGTCCTGGGAGTCAGCCCAAAGGCCGGGACACGGCCACCACATGTACACATCACCAAACGTTGCCACGGGCCACCACAGTGCAGGAAAGGTGTCAGTGCACACCACACAATACACAGAGTGCACACAGACAAACAACGGTGCATACATACATGCACACAGACTCCAAAGGGACAGCACACACACCTGTTGTCCACGGCAACCGCACCTGAGACAAGTAACATCATGCCTCAAGCTGCGGTTGAAACAACAACCCAAACCGCGGGCAACAATATGCGGCTCCCAAGGAGTCACGGCCAAAACCGTGTCCGTGACAATGCCATACGGTTTTTGGAAGGCAGGTTTTGCTGGACTGTTTTTTTTTACACCATGTCCCATTTGAAGCCCCCCTGATGCAACCCTAGAGTAGAAACAACTACACCCCTCAAGGTATTCAAAACAGATTTTACAAACGTCGTTAACCCTTTAGATGTTCCACAAGAGTTATTGGCAAATGGAGATGAAATTTCAGAATTTAAATTTTTTGGTAAATTTTCCATTTTAATCCATTTTTCCCAGTAATAAAGCAAGGGTTAACAGCCAAACAAAGCTTAATATTTATGGCCCTGATTCTGTAGTTTACAGAAACACCCCATATGTGGTCGTAAACAGCTGTACAGGCACACAGCAGGGCGCAGAAGGAAAGGAATGCCATACGGTTTTTGGAAGGCAGATTTTGCTGGACAGTTTTTTTTGACACCATGTCCCACTTGAAGCCCCCTTTATGCACCCCTAGAGTAGAAACTCCAAAAAAGTGGCCCCATTTTAGAAACTACAGGATAGGATGGCAGTATTGTTGGTACTAGTTTATGGTACATATGATTTTTGGTTGCTCTATATTACACTTTTTGTGAGGCAAGATAACAAGAAATATCTGTTTTGGCACCGTTTTTATTTTTTTGTTATTTACAACATTTATCTGACAGGTTAGATCATGTGATATTTTTATAGACCAGGTTGTCATGGATGTGGCGATACCTAATATGTATACTTTTTTTTTATTTGTGTAAGTTTTACACAATGATTTCATTTTTGAAGCAAAAAAAATCATGTTTTAGTGTTTCCAAAGTCTGAGAGCAAGAATTTTTTCAGTTTTTGGGCGATTACCTTGGGTAGGGTATGATTTTTGCGGGATGAGATGACGGTTTTATTGGCACTATTTTGGGGTGCGTGTGACTTTTTGATCGCTTGCTATTACACTTTTTGTGATGTAAGGTGACGAAAAATGGTTTATTTAGCACAGTTTTTATTTAAAAAAATTTACGGTGTTCATCTGAGGGGTTAGGTCATGTGATTTTTTTTTAGAGCTGGTCGAAACGGACGTGGCGATACCTACTATGTATAGTCTGAGAGACATAATTTTTTTCGGTTTTTGGGCGATTACCTTGGGTAGGGTATGATTTATTGCGGCATGAGATGACGGTTTTATTATGGACGTCATGCGTCCCTAAGGGGTTAAACCATTCCGGTGTAATATAAATTCTATGCAAAATATTAAATTACACCAAAAGGTGATTCACAAATATATTATCCCAGTCCTCTAATTGAAACCTTGGACAATCAATTCCCCAGGCCCTTTGTCCAAGAGAATGTGTATTATTAAATCGTGCTTTAAGAAAGAATTTATACAATTGTACCTTCTAACCCTGATTCCCTATCAAATCATTCAAAGGTGTGAAAAGTGTCTATCTCAAACAACAATTTTTCCTTTACACTGGAACGTGCCGTACATAATTAAAAATACCTAAACCAGGATAAATTAACTATATTTTCTCTTTGTGATAACTCCAAAAAGCAAAGTATATCCCCATTCCTAACCAACTGTGCAACATAAAAAATATAATTTTTTTGCCATTATTGATCGTCAGCCAGTTAATCTAGAAGGGGTGTACAACAAATAGATCCCTTTATACCCAATCAATCTCTAATAGTTCTCCAGGACTTAAATCGCTTCTCTGCAACTTTGTAGTCCTGTTGGGAATTAATTAATTGGCCGGATTCCAATAGGGTAAAAATATTGTCATATCGAGATCTCCTCACCAAGGTTCTACACAGTAGGCTTTTCTCCCATTCACAATATAACCATAGCTGTGTAGCTATAAAAATAGCCCTTGAAACAGGGAAGGTTAAGCCCTCCCTATTCCAACAGTGTATTAAAATATTCCAGTTTGAGCCTTACCTGCTTTCTACCCCAAAGTAAATAATTGATAACATCATGCCTCAAGCTGCGGTTGAAACAACAACCCAAACTGCGGGCAACAATATGCGGCTCCCAAGGAGTCACGGCCAAAACCGTGTCCGTGACAATGCCATACGGTTTTTGGAAGGCAGGTTTTGCTGGACTGTTTTTTTTTACACCATGTCCCATTTGAAGCCCCCCTGATGCAACCCTAGAGTAGAAACAACTACACCCCTCAAGGTATTCAAAACAGATTTTACAAACGTCGTTAACCCTTTAGATGTTCCACAAGAGTTATTGGCAAATGGAGATGAAATTTCAGAATTTAAATTTTTTGGTAAATTTTCCATTTTAATCCATTTTTCCCAGTAATAAAGCAAGGGTTAACAGCCAAACAAAGCTTAATATTTATGGCCCTGATTCTGTAGTTTACAGAAACACCCCATATGTGGTCGTAAACAGCTGTACAGGCACACAGCAGGGCGCAGAAGGAAAGGAATGCCATACGGTTTTTGGAAGGCAGATTTTGCTGGACAGTTTTTTTTGACACCATGTCCCACTTGAAGCCCCCTTTATGCACCCCTAGAGTAGAAACTCCAAAAAAGTGGCCCCATTTTAGAAACTACAGGATAGGATGGCAGTATTGTTGGTACTAGTTTATGGTACATATGATTTTTGTGTCTATCTCAAACAACAATTTTTCCTTTACACTGGAACGTGCCGTACATAATTAAAAATACCTAAACCAGGATAAATTAACTATATTTTCTCTTTGTGATAACTCCAAAAAGCAAAGTATATCCCCATTCCTAACCAACTGTGCAACATAAAAAATATAATTTTTTTGCCATTATTGATCGTCAGCCAGTTAATCTAGAAGGGGTGTACAACAAATAGATCCCTTTATACCCAATCAATCTCTAATAGTTCTCCAGGACTTAAATAGCTTCTCTGCAACTTTGTAGTCCTGTTGGGAATTAATTAATTGGCCGGATTCCAATAGGGTAAAAATATTGTCATATCGAGATCTCCTCACCAAGGTTCTACACAGTAGGCTTTTCTCCCATTCACAATATAACCATAGCTGTGTAGCTATAAAAATAGCCCTTGAAACAGGGAAGGTTAAGCCCTCCCTATTCCAACAGTGTATTAAAATATTCCAGTTTGAGCCTTACCTGCTTTCTACCCCAAAGTAAATAATTGATAATTCTCTCAATGAATTTGAAGAACTTGTCTTCGATACATACTGGGGAGTCCCTGAGGATATAGAGTAATTGGGTCAGAATCACCATCTTCACCATCTTCACCAGGGATATTCTATCGGCTCTGGATAACAGAAGTCTAAGCCATATTGTTATTTTTTACCTCAATTTACTTATTAAAGGAATAAGGTTAAGCTGTAGAAAATCTTCAATTTTACAAGATATTGTCATGCCCAAATATTCAAACGAATCAGAGATCTTCAGCACATTTGAAAACTCTTCATTGTTAAGCTCAAATCTATCGAGATTAATTGCAAAAGCGGTCAGCACCTGACTTCCAACACATCTGTACCACTATTCTGTTTATAATGAGCTGATGAAGGCTGGATGGGCCGTTACGCGTCCTCTATATGTATTTGTACTCATGAAATAAAGAAAGAGACGTTTTAAAGACGAACGTCCGCTGGGATTTTCTGTCAAATCTATCTAGAGGCATAAGAGTCTTTTTGGACCAATTTATATCAAGACCCGAAACTTCACCAAAAGAGTTAACGATTTTAATAATTTTTGGGAGTGTAATATTCATATGTTGTATATAGAATAACACATAATCGGCATATAAGGAAATGCAATCTTCTAGTCCTAATATCCCAAACCCTTCAATCTGGGGATCTTGTCTAACTGTAGCAGCAAGAGGCTCAATGTAAATATCAAATAATAATGGAGAAAGTGGGTATCCTTGACAGGTACCTGTCACGGAAGGTGTATAGAAAACTAGAAGACACAAAATGAAGATCCGACTGACTGGATCCAAAACTAAGGAACAAAAGGGAGAGCCCTGCAACAGACCTGGCTCTCTCCCTAACTGCTCAGCCTATGCAAAAATCTCAATGGTAGATGATCGCATATCCTCGTACCTCGACTGTATAACACCTGAACACCCTATAATAGTGAGGGGACACGACCACCGGCTCCCTACACTTGATACGGAGGGAGTCAGGGTCACCTGGGATCCAGCAAACAGGAAAACACAAATGAATGAACAAAACTTATCTGTAGAAGACTCAGTAGTAGCATGCATACACTCCAGGAAGTTGTATAAACCGCAAAGTGATGCAGTATGGGAAGGGATTTAAAGGGATGCAATCAGTGCACCTACATGACAGCTGAGAGAGGCTAACGAGATGAGAAAAGGAAAGCAAAACAAAAGGAACCCCAAGGAGGAGGCTATGAAGGACGTCTGTAAGAGCTTCTCAGATGTCTGGTGGTGAAAGTACCTCTATTCAAAGAAATACTCCTAGTCAGGATCCCAATAATGCTCAATCTCGCACTGGGAAATTTATACAACAAACTTAATCATATTTATGAACCTAGTCCCAAATCACCAATCTTCTGTAACACCCTCCAGAGGAATCTCCAGTCCACCCTGTCAAAGGCCTTGGAGGCATCTAAAGACAGGATGAAGCGAGAACCCCCCTGGGGGACTGTATATTTGCAAACAAGCGGTGAAGATTATAGTGAGTACCCTTATTGGGAATGAACCCATTTTGATCAGGATGTATAATAGATGAAATAAGCTTAGAGAGCCTTATAGTAATCCTTGAGAGGAGCTTAACATCCGTATTCAATATAGAAATTGGCCTGTATGATTCCTTATCCAAGGGATCCTTGCCCTTTTTCAAAATTAATATTATTACAGCTTCTGTCATTGATTCCGGAAGGCTACCGTCCTCTAGTGACTCAGTAAATACCTTCAGAAGATGAGGGAGAATAGCCTCACAATATTTGCAATAGAATTCATATCCAGCAGATCCAGGGGAAGAATTTCCAGAGCAAGCCTTTATTGCAGTCTCTAACTCCGACAAAGAGAAGTCAGCCTCAAGAGATTCTCTTTGAATATCTGTAAGGACTGGAATCCAAATATGAATCAATCTCATCATCTGAGAACTTATTATCCGCCGTATATAATTCCAAAAAATAATTCTAAAATAATTATTTTATACAGTACTGATCATGAGTTATTATACCTTCAGAGGAGCGAATACTAACTATCTATTTTTTCTGGTCCTGATTGGAAATCACCCTGGCCAACATTTACCCTGGACGACCCGATTGTCGCTGAAAATCGGAATACGCTTGACTGGTCTTCTGCATGATTTCCCTATTTTCCTATGTTTTATTCCTGGAAAACTTGTTCATACCCGCAACTGCTGTTTCCTCTAACTCCCTCTCCTTCATACAGTATCTTTTCTCAAGTTGGAAATATTTCTAATAAATACCCCCCTCATAAAGGCCTTGAATGCATCCCATACCAAATGGGTCTTCACTAGTGTCGGGCACGAATATTCGAATCGCAAATTTTAATCACTTAGAGAATTTGCGAAGATTTAGAATATAGTGCTATATATTTGTATTTCGCGAATATTCTAGATTTTTTTTCATCTGAACCCATGATCCATTCCTGCTTCTTGCTTGTGGCCCAATGAAAAGGCAGAAATGTCTTTGTCTGAGCTTTGCAACATCCCTAGCAACCAATATGAAAGTTGCCTCCCCCTTACTATATAAGAAACTGCCCAACAGGCATTTTCAGCAGTTTTTTGCAGTTCTGAAAGAGACAGCAGTGTCATTGCTGTGCTCTGTGCTTTGCTGTGTCATTACATTAGATAGTTAGTTAGTTAGCTTATATATATAATACATATAGTTAGTGGGAGATAGTCAGTGTAGGTTAGATCGTGATATAGTGGAGCTGATAGGTTCCAGTGCAGGGTGTTAGGTAGTGCGATAGGTTCTGCTGTCCATACACACATGCTACAGACATAGTGCTGTGATGTCACAAGTTCACCACAATATTTAGTGCACCAATCAGTAATATGTAGTCAGACCTGCTAAAATGTAAAGTTGCACATTTTGCACCAAAATATGTGCTTCATTAATTGCCGATTTGCGCACTCGCGAATATATTGGAGCACTCTATCTGCATATAAAGCTATTGTAATGTTCTGCCGTGCCAACCATTTTCTCCTGTCTCAGGAAACTTCTAGCAGCTTGAAAAATGAAGCAAAAGTGACCCACGCCTGTATTGCGCAAGCAATACGGGCATATTAAATTGCCGATTTTCGCAATCAAGAAAATAATCATGAATTCTCGAATTTGAAAATTTATGACGAATATTCTCCAAAATATTCGCGAAATATCACAAATTCGAATATCGCCCCTTCTCACTACTCTTCACTGAACCATAATTACTATCCCAAAAGCGCTCTATCTCCTCTTTTATCATTTCATGGTTATCCATTATGGAAATCCAATAGGGGTTCAATCTAAAAAGGGGTCTTGCGATATACCTCTTATCCTCCATGCAAAGCTCAAGAGAGAAGGTTACATGGTCTGATAAAGACCTATCCTCATATTTTATCCATTTTATATATTTCAAATAGTTTTTAATAATCAGGGCCAAGTCTATCCTAGACATAGAGTTTCCGGATTTACTTACACAAGAATATGCTCTTTTCCCCTTCCCTAAGTATCCCCATACAGCCACAAATCCTGATTCCTGGCAAAAATATGCCAAATGGGAACCCTTGAGCAGGAGTATAGATATCCCCCCCCCCAATGGAGATCCTATCCATCTCTGGATTAATACACAGTTGAAGTCCCCATTCACTATAGCAGGACAGTCAGGCCACTGATCCATAAAGGTTAATAAACAATTAAGTACATAAAAAGAAAAAGGAGGAGGGATATAGATAAAGGCCAAAATGCATTATCTCCCAGCGGGTTTTCCGTAGAGAAAAACAAATCTCCCTTGCTTATCAATAGCAAATGTGGCAGAAGAGGGAAAGGCGCTCATAGGGTAATAGGTTTTGGGTGAATAATTAAGGAAAAATATGAATTGTGCTCAGCTTTTTGTGTTGTGCAAGCATAGGCACAACACTAGTGTAGGAGTGTGTTTAGACAATGGTCGGGTTCTGCCAGTATCGTTTGCTCCTCACTTGTAGGGTTGCCAGTCCTTGGGGTGTCTTCTTTCCAAAATGGGGTCACTTGTGGGGTAGTTATACTGCCCTGTCAATTTAGGGGCCCTAATGTGTGGTAAGTTGTTTGAAATCAAAATGTGTAAAAAATGACCTGTGAAATCCTAAAGGTGCTCTTTGGAATGTGTGCCCCTTTGCCCACCTAGGCGGCAAAAAAGTGTCACACATGTGGTATCGCCGTACTCAGGAGAAGTTGGGGAATGTGTTTTGGGGTGTCATTTTACATATACCCATGCTGGGTGAGAGAAATATCTTGGCAAAAGACAACTTTTCCCATTTTTTTATACAAAGTTGGCATTTGACCAAGATATTTATCTCACCCAGCATGGGTATATGTAAAATTACACCCCAAAACACATTCCCCAACTTCTCCTGAGTACGGCGATACCACATGTGTGACACTTTTTTGCAGCCTAGATGCGCAAAGCGGCCCAAATTCCTTTTAGGAGGGCATTTTTAGACATTTGGATCCCAGACTTCTTCTCACGCTTTCGGGCCCCTAAAATGCCAGGGCAGTATAAATACCCCACATCTGACCCCATTTTGGAAAGAAGACACCCCAAGGTATTCAATGAGGGGCATGGCGAGTTCATAGAAAAAAAATTTTTGGCACAAGTTAGCGGAAATTGATTTTTTTTTTGTATTTTCTCACAAAGTCTCCCTTTCCGCTAACTTGGGACAAAAATTTCAATCTTTCATGGACTCAATATGCCCCTCACGGAATACCTTGGGGTGTCGAAATGGGGTCACATGTGGGGTATTTATACTGCCCTGGCATTTTAGGGGCCCTAAAGCGTGAGAAGTAGTCTGGAATATAAATGTCTAAAAAAATTTACGCATTTAGATTCCGTGAGGGGTATGATGAGTTCATGTGAGATTTTACTTTTTTGACACAAGTTAGTGGAATATGAGACTTTGTAAGAAAAAAAAAAAAAATTCCGCTAACTTGGGCCAAAAAAATGTCTGAATGGAGCCTTACAGGGGGGGTGATCAATGACAGGGGGGTGATCAGGGAGTGTATATGGGGTGATCACCCCCTTGTCATTGATCACCCCCCTGTAAGGCTCCATTCAGACGTCCGTATGTGTTTTGCGGACCCGATCCATGTATCCGTGGATCCGTAAAAATCATACGGACGTCTGAATGGAGCCTTACAGGGGGGTAATCAATGACAGGGGGGTGATCAATGACAGGGGGTGATCAGGGAGTCTATATGGGTGATCACACCCCTGTCATTGATCACCCCCCTGTAAGGCTCCATTCAGACGTCCATATGTGTTTTGCGGATCCGATCCATGTATCCGTGGATCCGTAAAAATCATACGGGCGTCTGAATGGAGCCTTACAGGGGGGTGATCAATGACAGGGGGGTGATCAATGACGGGGGTGATCAGGGAGTCTATATGGGGTGATCAGAGGTGATCAGTGGTTCATAGGGGGTTAATAAGTGACAGGGGGGGTGTAGTGTAGTGTAGTGGTGTTTGGTGCTACTTTACTGAGCTACCTGTGTCCTCTGGTGGTCGATCCAAGCAAAAGGGACCACCAGAGGACCAGATAGCAGGTATATTAGACGCTGTTATCAAAACAGCGTCTAATATACCTGTTAGGGGTTAAAAAAATCGCATCTTCAGCCTGCCAGCGAACGATCGCCGCTGGCAGGCTGGAGATCCACTCGCTTACCTTCCGTTCCTGTGAACGCGCGCGCCTGTGTGTGCGCGTTCACAGGAAATCTCGCCTCTCGCGAGATGACGCACGGATGCGTCCAGGAGGAATGAATCGACCGCCTCCAGGACGCATCCGTGCGTTAGGCGGTCCTAGAGAGGTTAAAGATTACTGTTCACAAGCGCAAACCATCCAACTTGAAGGAGCTGGAGCAGTTTTGCGAGGAGGAATGGGCACACATCCCAGTGGTAAGATGTGGCAAGCTCATAGAGACTTATCCAAAGCGACTTGGAGATGTGATTGCCGCAAAAGGTGGCTCTACAAAGTATTGACTTTAGGGGGGTGAATAGTTATGCACATTGACTTTTTCTGTTATTTTGTCCTATTTGTTGTTTGCTTCACAATAAAAAATAAAAAAACAGCTTCAAAGTTGTGGGCATGTTCTATAAATTAAATGATGCAAATCCTCAAACAATCCATGTTAATTCCAGGTTGTGAGGCACCAAAATACGAAAAAAGTCAAGGGGGCTGAATACTTTTGCAAGGCACTGTAGATCATACCAGTACAAAACTTCCACGAATCATCCAAATAGTTAAGTCTTTTGGCAAGGTCTCAGGCCTAGATATAAACTGGTCAAATACCACTCTTATGTCAGTGGGTACTCTCTACTGAGGGAATCTTTAGTATGTTGAATGTTTCTGATTATTTTCAATATTTGAGCATGATTATATCCCCCAAGATTGAAGACTATATACAGTTTAATTTGATTCCATTATTAACTAAACTGAGGTCAAAAATTGGGATATGGCTCCGACTTCCTTTATCCAGAGCTGGTCAAGTTGATGATTTTTCCCCAGCTCCTCTATATCCTCAGGAATTCACCTGTATGGATAGAGGATGTGTTTTAAGCTTATAGAGAGAATTATCAATGATTTATTGTGGGGAAGAAAGCAGGTAAGGCTTAAATTTGAATACTTATACAAGCCGTTGGAACAAGGAGGATTGAAACTTCCGTACTTTAAGGGCTATTTTATAGCCGGGCAATTATGGCTATATTGTGAATGACAACAACATACAAGTGGTCAAGAATGGAGAGATACTTCTGTTCTCAGTGTTAGCACAAAGGGAAACTATGGATGGTCTGTCTTGGTTTAGATATTTTCAATTACGTTCGGCACTTTCTAGTGTAAAGAATAAATCACTTTTGGAGATAGATATTTCTACTTCTTTAAATGATCTGTTAGGGAATTTAGATCAGAGAGTTAAGATTGCACATCTGTATAAATTATTACTCAAGACACTATTTATTAAAATACAATCACCAGGACAAGGATTAAGGATCTAATTAGAGGGATGGGGAAATATATTTGCGAATTTGAGTTTAATATCTCACAATTTTAATCACGTATTGATACAATTCAATATTTTACATAGATTATATGTTAAGCCCTTATGGCTTAAGAAATGTGGGTTAAGAGTTAATTCAAAGTGCCCACGGTGTGACTTTTCTGGGGCTGATCACCTACATATGCTCTGGTCTTCTCCAGAAGTAAAATAATTAATAACTTTGTTACTTATAAATTGAGACTCCCGAATCCATTTATGGTTGAATGTTGCATATTAAGTGATTTCTCTAAGGTAAATTGCCATAAATATAAAAAGATTTTTTTTGAATAGAATACTGTTCTTGGCGAGACTTTTGATCACTCGAGCCTGGTTCTCACGAAACGTTCCAAATTTGAATAGTTGGATAAACTTGGTTAATAGGGTTAAAAACAATGAGATGTCCTATATAGGCAAATAAATAGTCAGGAGAAATGGACTAAGATATGGCAGACCTAGAGGTTTTAATCTTCCTCGTCCCCAATTTTATGCTTTCACTTCCCATGACTTCTCTTATTCTCTTCCTTAGTCTTTTGTTCCTTTCTTTTTTGCTGCCTGTATTAGGATGATAGAGGGTTCTAAAATGCATTGCAAGGGTACGGTGGGGTGGGAAATGGGTGGTTATCGCCAAGACCCCGCACATTCGAGGTTAGAATTCGAACTGACATCAATCAGCCAACAAATTCCGAAAGTGAAAAAACTACTCAAAATTCCTAGCCCCCTCCCCTCCAATCTGGGAGACGTATCGCAACCCACCCCAATCTGCCCCCCACACTTCTTGATCCGCCACATTCTGCAACAGATCTCTCATCTGAGACCCCCCCCCCCCCCACCTTCAGAGAGAAAAAAAGAAAAAAAAAATACAAGTTAATGAACTGCTCAGATATTATTCCGGGCGAGCCAGTCTACCACAAGGTCAGGTGTTTAACAGCATCCCACTGTGGAAAATTATCCACAATTTTGCCGGATAAACAAAGGAGTATTTAATGTTCTTGCAGACGTTTTTTGACCTCCATAAAACTACGTCTCTTTTCCTGGATGTCTTTTGAAAAATCAGGAAAGAAAGACAATTTATTCCCATTATATAAAATAGGAGGACACTCCCGCTCCCTTCTCAGGATCTTATCCCTATCTCGTGAAACAAGTATCCATGGGTGCCTTCCAGGGATTGGTTTACCCCCTGGAACTCGATGTGCTCTTTCCACAAAAAATAATGGAGAGAAATGCTCCTTTCCAAACTTCTCCAAAACTAAATTCTGTATCATATCACCAGGATTGTCTCCTTCCATGCCTTCCAGTAAACCTGCAATTCTCACATTGCACTGCCTCGACCTATCCTCCAAATCCACCACCTTTTTTTAAAAAGTATAACCCTCCAATCTTAACTTGGGAATTTCAGTTTTAAACGTTTTAACTACCTGTCCCAAGACCTCCTCAGTTTTTTGTATGGTTGTGACTCTGTCCCGTATCTTTGTAACATCGTCCCTTATCAGGGCTACATCGGACTGAATTGCCCCAAGCTGCGTTGAGATATCTTGAATTAATTCTCCATTTTTTTTAACCGCAGCCAAGATCTCTTTTAATGGAGACAATGCATCCTTAGAGCGCTTACATCTTCTCTCTCCGCCACCTCTTCTTGATTAAAGTCAACCATCACTCCTTTCACTCTGGGTCCAGCATTTTTTTCTATATTAAAATCATACGTTCCTTTTTGTCCTGCTCTTGTAATTATATTTGGAGATTTCAAAAACGAATACATTTTTGAAGATTCTAACGGTTTTTGCCCCATTTTTGAGGATGAATAATCCGTTGATCACCTATTTTGCTTAGGAACCATATTTTATTAGTGTTTTTTCCCCCTTTTTGCCTCTCTTCCTTCTTTCCCTCTTTTATTTTATTTTTCCTTTTCTTTCCCCTTGCTTCTCCCCCCTTCCTTCCCACTCCCTTTAGAACAACCCGATGTAGGCAAACCTCAGCAATTTCCTTATAATAAACAAGCAAAAAAAGGGAAAATAAAAATAAAAAAGGAGCCACAGCAGTTCATCTAAGGCAAAGCCAGCACAGATTCAGTATCAGAATCAAGGGAGGAACAGGCAGAACAGACTGTAAAAATAACAAAACCAAGCACAAGGGGATCAGAAGGTGGAGGCAGAGAACGAGGAAAAGGATGGATCAGACATGGAGGCTGTCACGGTGCGGTTCACCATGACGTGTATTGCCATGCAGGCGGGCTGCACGCTTATTGCATACAGGTTGTGGTGTTCCGTGCAGGCTGGTTGCTTTTGGCTGGTTGCTGGCTGCGGTATCTAGTGTGTTCCTGCCTGTGTGTGTACCCCCCTTTGGCTGTATCGTCTCCCTGTTGGTATTTCAGGTTGGTTGCGCTCTTGCATGTCCTGTATCGCAGCTGGTTGGCTGTGTTTTCTTGCTACCCCTGACCCGTTTTGGTACCTGCTGTTTGGTTCTGTTGGGGTTAACCTTCCCTGTTCGGTTCCTGGGTGTGTCCATTTAGGTGCGCTCGTTCGGCTGCTATTTCTGCCTTTGAGCATGGGGCGTTAGGGTCAGTCTGTGGTCAGTACTGTTAATTTAGGCTGTCCTGTGTCTGTGTGCAGTCTGTGATCAGTACTGTTAATTCAGGCTGTCCTGTACCTTGCCATACCTTCGGTCAGTCTATCTTTGTCATGTCTTGTGGGAGTTTCACCCTTTTGCTTTGTCAGGTTTGTCTATCTTTGTTTTGCCCTTTGCTACTGACCCAAGGGGTCCGGCCATCTACGTCTCGGTATGTGCCGCCTGGTTCTGCATTTTTGTCATGCTTTGTACCATGCCTTGTCCATGTCCTGTATCAATCCTTGTACCATGCCTTGCCTTGTTCATGTCTTGTATTCTGTTTGCTTTGCTTTTCTGTGTCTGATCTATGTTCCTGTCTTTGTCTGTCTGGCAGTCCTTACTGCTCCTGGTGTTCCGTTCATTTCTGCTTCTGTTCTTGTTTGTCCTTGTCCGCCTTTGGAAGAGGGTTCCTGTGCTCCCCGGAGGGGGATTGCACTTTATCTGCTTCTGTTGTGTTTCCTGTCATGTACCATGCTATGCCTTGTCCTTGTCCTGTACCTTGCCATGTCTTGTCCCTGTTCTGTACTATGCCATGCCTTGCTCATGTACTGTCAGTACCTTGTCTGGTACCTCCTTGCCGCCTTTTCCTGCTGCCACTGACTCGGTTTACACTCTGGAGTCTCCCCTGGCAACTACCGTGGCTCAAGCCTATTCTCACCATCAGAGGCTCTAGTGAAGACCAGGTAGCTGCTTAGTTACGCCCCTCCAGAGTATTGCTAGTCAGTGGCGCAGTGGGTTCACACCCACTGATCTAGTTCAGTACATTGAGATCTTCTGTTATAGTCCTTATCACGTGTCTTGTTTCCTTTGAAATGGTTATGTGCTCTGCGGTCCTTGGCCTGTTTGCCTTATTCTGCTCGTATTTCGTCCTGGAGTACGTGACAGAGGCAGGGGAAAACATGAGGCAACATAACTTCAAACCTTCATTCAGGGACCAGGAAGGAGCGAAAAATAGGAATACGGAGGAGCGGAGAGCTTCGGAGACCAGGTAAGCCAGATGGAACCAGAAACATCAGCCATTCACAGACCTAGATATATTATTAACTTATATTTTCTTCTATATACTGTTAAGTGTCATGATAAACTTTTCTGCTTCTGTATATCTTATGTATCATGTGGGCCCTGGGAATATGAAGGTACTACAATATTAAGTAAAAACTGTCAGGTAGACTTAAAGAGGAGCTTTCACCATTCCAGACATGACTGTTTTGGTAACTACATGCATTACCCATGTAAGGACATGTAATGCCCTCCGCATTGCACTACTTAGAAAGAGAGCGCAAGCCCTAGTTGGTCCCATACCCTCTCCAATCCACAGAAACTGCATTGTTAGCAAACTAAATAGTAGAGAATTGACCCAAGAGTCATGGAAAGGGTATGTAGGTGAAACAAACATCAAGATGGAAAAATTCCTACCCCCAGAAGGGAACTCCATATGTCCCCTTACCGCTATGCATGCCACTGTCCTGGATGAGTATGTTGCTTTGGAGATGAGAAGCTTGTCTGTTATTGTGCCTGTCCCTTTCTGGTAGAAATAATGAAGCAATAATATCTAAATAGACTTTCCACCTGCCAGATCTTCTAGCTTCTGAGTTATGCACAGCATCTTTCCATTCCCTGTATCTATCATTATTAATATGATAAAATAAGAACTAGACCATTGCATTCTGACCTTCTCTGTTCCTTCAGAAATGTATAATCTTTCATTTCACAAACTAATGTTTTGTGAGCTCCTTCCGTGTTTGAGAAGGAGAGAGAGAGAGAGAGCATTGTACCCGAGAAGTGATGAACAGCGATGAACAGGAAGAAAGAAAATAAAAAGCATCTGCTGAAAGGTTTAGAACAATGTTTTAAAGACTCTTCAAAGTTTCTTTTTTATGTAGAAAGTCACCTTGCACCCTTCTCACAATGGCAAATGGAAATGTTCTTTTCAGTGCTGCACAACAACTTATTCTTAGCATAAAAATAAGACACACATGCATGTGTGCCGCAAGCTCCAGAAGAACGGAACAGAGAATGGGAGTGGTAGTGACCCCAGCTGCAACAATCATTTACAGTGACTATACTCACACCGATTCTCCCTAGGGTCAAGGCAGCAAGGAGCACCCTTTCTTCCCCCAGGGCACACCCTGATGCTGGGGCTCCTGCCTGATGGTAGTTGGGGTGCCCTCGATGTTATGAGTAGGGATGAGCGAAGTTCGGTTTTTGAAGTTCGGGTTTAAGTTTATGCTGAATTGCGTTATAGATTCCATTACCACGGAACATAACGCAATTCAATGATGGAAAGCATATTGGAGTCCTCTCTTGCATAACGGAAACCGGACGGATCTATTATGCTGGCCATAGATGTATATTATGACAGAATGCATTACAGATTGCCTCTAAAGGAATTCTGTTATGCATTCCATCATTGAATTGGTAATAGAATCCATAATGCAATTTAGCATAAACCGGAACCCGAACTTCAAAAACGGAAGTTCGCACATCCAGACGAACTGCAGGAATGCACGAAATGGTCGTTGCCTAGATGTTCATGTCCATTTCTATGTAACCCGCAGAAAGCAATAAAGCAAAAAGATTTTTACTTCCGAGTGAGTGCCGTGTTATGCTCTACTAAACATTAGTTATGAGTGCTGTATGCATGCAAAACAGGAAATATAGGTGCATTGGCTGGCGAATGGTGTGCTGGAGTCAGGAACCAGGCCAGTTATTGAAAATACAAGTCTCTGTCTACTAAAGTGCAGAATGAGAGTTGTAGTACATGCAATGCTATAGTTTTAAACAATTGACAGTGCAAATCTTCCATGCTAGTAATGTATGGATATAAGACAGGATGAGGATTGTAGTACTCCTCCCCTCTATCTCTACAACTTCTGTCTCTGAAGGATTTAAGGCTGGCCACATTATTCTACCAATGGTGACTGTAATTCCCATCTGAAGTTTACAGGATTAAGATACAATGGGCTAGATCATGTCCTAGTGTGAAGGGTGTATTAGGTCTCTCTCTCGGCAGTAAATTCTCTGTAAGCCTTGAAAGGCAAATACAGTACCTTACTGACTCACTTCAGACCTCAGCCATGCAGATTCTGGACCTTCTCGTTCTTTCTCTTTCCTGTCTATTTTCTTGAGATACTGTGAAGTAATGGTTTTCTCACTGTGGATCTCCCAGAGATATTGATCCTCTGGACTAGTACTTGGAGGGGTGAGCACATGCAGCTTCCTCTCAATTCCTCCACTAGCATACTACTAATTGAGCTAGGGTCATATCTAAGTCCATTTCCTAACTTCCTACAAAAGCAAGATTATTAACCCCGACTGATCCAAACAGAGATATGCTGGTACATTACAAGGCATTAACATGTTAAATAACAATCTGCAACCAAACTAATTGCATGATGATTCCTTCTTGTTACCAGCAACAGGGATGTCCTTGTTGCCTCTTCCTCTCCTGTGTACTTACATTATTTGGGGCATCTTTTATGCAACTGCTCATTATCTGAGTCTGGGTCAGGTTATCTTCTACCTTGACTTGGTTAATTTGGGATATTTGTGAAGTAAATATGTAAATTTGCACCTCAACCACTCACCCCACTATCCATTTACAACTTTTTTGAGACTTTTTTTTTTAAAAGAAAGACAAATTTTAAAAAATATGTCTAAATACTGTCCAAGCAGTAGGTCGCACCCAAATTTAATGGAACTTTTACAAACTGATGTGCACAAGGTTCTAAATTCTGGTGCAGATGGTTTATAATTAGGGATTAGCGAATCGACTTTAGATAAAACATCCGAAGTCGATTCGCATAAAACTTCGTTTGAATACTGTACGGAGCGAGCGCTCCGTACAGTATTATAATGTATTAGTTCCTATGAGCCGAAGTTATTACTTCGCGAAGTCTCACGAGACATCGGGTAATAACTTCATAAATTGATTTCTACTGTAAATAAACATTTCCCGAACTTAGGTTCAGTTCCAAGTGGTGGGAATTTGACCACTTGGATTTACAGCTTTCCCTTATTTTCTATTGTAGATCTGTGAGTTAGCCTGTATTGTATAAAGCAATGGAAAATTTGGTTCCATAATGGACAATTTGCCTAACTTGAAGATACCAGGCCTCAGGGCAATATCTGCAACATGGTCACCAAGTACAATTTGCTATGTATAAGACTGGTGTCTTTTAATGTGGTCAATAGTACTTTGGCCACCTCATACACCAGTGCCGGGTGCAACTGCCTTGGTAGAGAGTACTTTGGTCATCTCATACACCAGGGCTGGGTGCAACTGTCTTGGTAGAGAGTACTTTGGTCACCTCAGGCACCTGTGCCAGGTGTGACTGCCAATTTAGCATTTTCTATAGTTGCACTGTTGTATGTATGTTTTGCTGTTGAGCTTGATTCTTCACAGCATGCATTATGGTCATATTTGCCGTACATTGATACTAGGATACAGTTTCCACTTATCTCCTGAATAGGAATATAAAATATAAGTCTGGATTATACTGTAGATTATAGGGCTGGGCGATATGGCCTATTGCAATATAATTTGAAGCATGTGCGATAACGATATATAATGCAATATATTATTTTCTTCTGTATGTGTATACATAAAAATTACAAAACTTTTCAAAAAAATTTTTAAGATGTGTTTTAAGGTGTCCCCCAGTGCCATCAGCCCCATGCCATTGCCTTAAATGATCCCCTGCCAGCACCATCAGCCACTTCAAATCAGATGTGCCCCCTTCAAAACACCAACATTTTTTGGGGGGTGACAAGGTGACCAAAAAATTGTAAATTGTGTTCACCGTATTTATTTTTATTGTGTTTATAATTTTATATGTAAAAATAGGAAAGGGGGCGATTTAACATTTTAATATTTTGGGGGAAAGTGGGGTTTAAACTTTTTTATTTTACTATTAGCCTCCTTAAGGGCTAGAACTCTTGTCCTATTCATCCTAATAGAGCTCTATTAGGGTGAATAGGACTTCACACTCTCCCTGCTGCCCTGTGCTTTGGGCTTCAGCAGCGTCCTGGCTGCCATGGTAACCGATCGGAGCCTCAGGACTACACTGCTGGGGCTCCGATCACAACTGCCATTGCCACCAATGAGGAGGGGACCTTGTGGTCACTGCCACCAATGATTTAATACTGGGGGGGAGAAGGGCGCACTGTGCCACCAATGACTATAATACTGTGGAGGGGTTGGGCAGGTACCGCAATTAATATAATACTGAGAAGAGGGGGAGTGGAAGGGAGGGACTGTGGCACCTGAGGGGTTATTTGCAGCGGATCGCAGAGCGCAGTCATAGAGGCCGGGAATGGGATCTGGCCGGCACCAGCAGCCTAGGTTTGTATTCACGCATTAACTATATTCATTGGTGGTGCAGTGGCCACAGTCCCTCCCCTCCTACTCCTTTCTGTTCTCATTGGTGGCCACTGGCAGCTGCACACAGTGGGGGGGAGGGGGAGAGAGGGACTACCTCCTTCTCCACTGTGCCGACTCAGGATAACATGGTGCGCACCGAATGCCATGTTCTATCGCGGTAGGGCGATATAGACAAAATCTATATCGTTGGCCAAATTTATATAGTTTATATCGTATATATCGTTCAGCCCTAGTAGATTACTTAAAATATTTTACGGTTACTGTCTGTTAGTGTATGATTTAATCCGTACATTTAACATTGAATAGCCTGTGGTTCCTTCTTGTACTGCTTTTTAATGCCTGCAGATTTTAACCATAGTGATCAGTATAAGAAATAGCATTACATGTTTCGGAAGTAAGAAAGGGTCATTTATGGCCGTGGGAAATTGTAGTGGTGAAGGACAAAAAGAGCTGTTCTCCTCTGTTCTATGACATTAGGTTTAGTTGCATAAATTGCTACATTTCTGTGGTTGGCTACAAGGTTTTCCCTTCTGATTTAAAGGTAACCTGTCACCAGTTTTATGGTGTCCTAACTAAGGGCCACATAAATAAGTGACTGATTCGCTTAGCAAAATGCTGGGTCACTTTCTTTAATTGACCCAGTCAATCTGCCAACATCTTGTATTGAAAAGCTCCAGCTGATAATGATGAGTCATGAATATTCATGAGCCCCTGACTCTCCCCGCCCACCTTCTGCTGAATCTTTCCATCTACAATGACCTCTGCACTGGTTACGGGCATGCCTAGAAACCTTTCCCACAGAAGTCAGTAAGTTCCCCTCCTGACCGTTGTGTCTATTAGTGTTGATCACGAATATTCGAATTGCAAATTTTTATCGCGAATATAGGTACTTCGAAAATTTGCAAATATTTAGAATATAGTGATGTATTTTCGTAATTTCGAATATTTGAGATTTTTTATTGCAAATTTTTGTGTAAAAACATGATTCCTCCCTGTTTCTTGCATGTGGGCCAATGCCCCCACATAGTAATTATTCCCCCTTTGTGCCAGTACATAGTAGTTATGTCCAGATATGTGCCCCCTTCACAGGAAGTAAATAAAATATACTTACCTAGTTCCTCATGATCACAGTTCAGTCGCTGGCGCTCCACAGCAGTGGCAGGATGCAGTGTCACACATTGCTCTGCTGGTCTGTGTAGGAGGAGGAGCACAGCAGATTCCCGGCCACACCGCTCCTCCTCTTACACAGACCAGCAGTGTGATGTGTTACACTACATCCTGCTATGCAGGTCCATATTTAGATTTGATGCTGACCTAGGCACTTTAGTGCCAGCTTCCTCCCCCCAATGAAGTCCATAGCTGATGGTAAAATGCTCAGTAGGCCTTCAGCTATCCCTCAGGGCTCCCTCATACACTTGGACAATTAAAGGACTGACCTGTTATGTGTGCGCTTGGCAGCTGAAGGCATCTGTGTTGGTCCCATGTTCATATGTACCTGCATTGCTAAGAAAAATTATGTTTTATTATATATACGGGGGTGTTACCATTACACCTAGAGGCTCCGCTCTCTCTGTAACTGCTGCACCCTCTGCACTTTAACATGGCCCTGTGGGATGAAATTTTTACTGCCAGGCCCTGTCAAAGTAGACAGGGAGTGGCAGTTGCAGAGACAACAGAGCCTCTAGGTGTACTGGTAATGCCCGTGTTGCTCCCAGAGAATCATTTGCATATATTCAAATATTCATTTTCATATTTTTTTTTATCAATAATGCAGGCATATATGAACATGGGCCAAACACAGACCGGCACTGATGGGTGGCATTAGCACTGCCCTAGCCATTTTACAGGCTAAGGCAGCGCAAAAGCATATCTATTAGTGCCAGTGACATCTCCAGGCTCACTGCCAGGTGACAGCCACCCCCAAATAGTATCCACAGTGGTAATAAGACTCCCTATAGTGCCCTCGGTACTAATAAGGCCTCCCTATGGGGCACCTCTTATAATCTATAAAGCACTTCTATAGAGCCCTCAGTAGTAGTAATGCCCTCCACCACTCCCACGGTATTTATAATGTTCCCTGCAGTGCCCCCTGTAATTATAATACCTCCTGCCATACCCCCCAAAGTTATAATCATCTCTGTAGTGCCCCCATAAATTATAATGCCTGTCCTCTCCCTCCAGTCTTCTATACCATGCAGTCCCATGTAAATAACACCAATCATCTCCCACCAGTCTTCCATATAATACAGTCCCATGTAGATAACCTATCTTCCTTACAGTCTTCTATACCATGCAGTCCCATGTAAATAACTTTACTCCTCTCCCTTCAGTCTTCTATACCATGCAGTCCCATGAAAATAACACTGTTAAATAAAATAAATAAAAAAAGTTGACATATTAGGTATCACTGCGTACGTAACAACCTGCTCTAAAAAATACCACATGATCTAACCCATCAGGTAAACACCGTAAAAAAGATAAAATAAAAACGGTGTTCACCTTACATCACAAAAAGTGTAATAACAAGCAATAAAAAAGTCATATGCACCCCAAATAGTGCCAATCAAACCATCATCTCATCTCGCAAAAATGATACCCTACCTGAAGGACAATCACCCAAAAAAAAAATATATAAATATGGCTCTCAGACTATGGAGACACTAAAACATGATTTTTTTGTTTCAAAAATGCTTTTATTGTGTAAAACTTAAATAAAAAAAGTAGACATATTAGGTATTGCCGCGTCCATAACAACCTGCTCTATAAAAATACCACATGATCTAACTCCTCAGGTGAACACCGTAAAAAAAAAAAAAAATGGTGTCAGAAAAGCCATTTACTGTAACCTTACATCACAAAAAGTGTAATTCTAAGTGTACCCTAAAATAGTACCAATCATACCATCATCTCATACAAAAAAAAAATTAGCCCCTACATAAGACAGTCGCCCCAAAAAAAAATAAAAAAATATGGCTTTCATAATATGGAGACACCCAAAAAATTATTTTTTTCAAAAATGCTTTATTATGTATTGTCGTGTCAGTAACAACCTACTCTATAAAAAATACCACATGATCTAGCCTGTCAGATGAACACTGTAAATAACAAAAAATAAAAACGGTGCCAAAACAGCTATTTTTTGTTACCTTGCCTCACAAAAAGTGTAATATAGAACAACCAAAAATCATATGCACCCTAAAATAGTACCAATAAAACTGCCACCTTATCCTGTAGTTTCCAAAATGGGGTAATTTTTGTGGATTTTCTACTCTAGGGGTGCATCAGGGGATCTTCAAATGTGACATGGCAACTTAAAATTTTCCTAGTGAAATCTGCCCTCCAAAAATCATATGGCGTTCCTTTCCTTCTGCGCCCTGCCGTGTGCCCGTACTGTAGTTTATGACAACATATGAGGTATTTCTGTAAACTACAGAGGGCAATAAATATTGAGTTTTGTTTGGCTGTTAACCCTTGCTTTGTTACTGGAAAAAAATTTAATAAAATGGAAAATCTTTTTTAATAAAATGGAAGGGAAATTCAGAAATTTTATCTACATTTTCCTTTAATTCTTGTGGAACACCTAAAGGGTTACGAAAGTTTGTAAAATCAGTTTTGAATACCTTGAGCGGTGTATTTTCCAAAATGGGTCACTTTTTTTGAGTTTTTTCTCTAAAACTGCCCTCCAAAAACCATATGGCTCTTCTTTCCTTCTACGCCCTGCCGTGTGCCCGTACAGCAGTTTACGACCACATATGGGTTGTTTCTCTAAACTACAGAATCAGGGCAATAAATATTGAGTTTTGTTTGGCTGTTAACCAATGCTTTCTTACTGGAAAAAAAGGATTAAAATGAAAAATGTACCAAAAAAGTGAAATTCTCAAATTTCATCTACATTTTACTTTAATTCTTGTGGAACACCTAAAGGGTTAAGAAAGTTTGTCAAATCAGTTTTGAATACCTTGAGGGGTGTAGTTTCTAAAACTGGGCCATTTATGGGTGGTTTCTATTATTTAAGCCTCAAAAAAGTGACTTCAGACCTGAACTTGTCCCTCAAACTGGGTTTTGGAAATTCTCTAAAAAAAAATCAAGATTTGCTTTTAAATTTTTAAGGCCCCTTTCACACGGGTGAGATTTCCGCACGGTTGCAATGCGTGAGGTGAACGCATTGCACCGCACTGAATCTGGACTCATTCATTTCTTTGGGGCTGTGCAGATGAGCGGTGATTTTCACGCATCACTTGTGCGTTGAGTGAAAATCACAGCATGCTCCTCTTTGTGCGTTTTCCACGCAACGCAGGCCCCATAGAAGCGAATGGGGCCACGTGAAAATTGCAAGCATCCACAAGCAAGTGAGGATGCGGTGCGATTTTCATGCATGGTTGCTAGGAGACGATCGGGATGGAGATCCGATCATTATTATTTTTCCTTATAACATGGTTATAAGGGAAAATAATAGCATTCTTAATACAGAATGCATAGTACAATAGGGCTGGAGGGGTTAAAAAAATATAAAAAATAATTTACCTAACCTTAATCCACTTGTTCGCGCAGCCCGGCTTCTCTTCTGTCTTCATCTTAGCTATGCACAGGAAAAGAACCTGTGGTGACGTCACTGCGCTCATCACATGGTCCGACACATGATCCATCACCATGGTAAAAGATCATGTGATGGTCCATATATAAAGAAGGGCAGAACAATCTAGAGTCAAAGTATTTTAGTCAGTCTATTCCAGTCAGTTTAGACCCTAGCTAGGGCTAGAGAGATGAAGCACATGAGAAATTTGAAGCTGACAGGCCAGCTCATCCCAGACCTGGATCCACCCAGGATAAAGCCAGAACACCTATCAAAAGTAGACCAAATGCCAGAAAGGAGTAGAGATTGACATGTAGAAGTCTCCAAAGGACTTATAGGTTCTAAGGCAACCATGTTCAGGAGGAGCCTCAGGTGCAACACAGTTTGGCCCACCTGTGTATACCTCTATGCCTCTTGAATTCTCCAGTAAAGAACTGTTTTGCTTCACTGGTGTCTCCTCATTGCTTCCTGCCATACATTTAATGTGCAAGATGTTGGCATCACAACAATATGGATCCTGCCTTGCCCTGTAAATCCAGCAACACCAAGGGCACCTTGACCACCATCAGGCAGGAGGATCCCCAGGAGCAGAGTGTGCCCCGAAGGGAAGAACTGGTGCTCCCTCCTGGTCACTGCACAAGCCCAGGGAGCATCAGAACCATGGGTACAACTACACCCATTCGGCCACATCTTCACTCATGCACAGCCCTGCAGCATGCTGCACATGATGCATAAATTATGTTCCAGTGCTCATTTATTTTGAAAATGCTATTGGCCTTTCCTCATATTCCAAAAAGTGAAGATCAAGAATTTTACAAATTATCTGGCATCTTTCTATATTCTGTGCTTATGCTAACCAGTGATGCCATCCTTTTTCCTATTAGTCATTATAATTTGCGATATCTTAACCTATTTTATGGTATATTGTGGCTCTATATTCTCTGTAGGTGTATTTTTGGAGCTTAGTACATCTGAACCAATATTATTATTTGGAAACTAATTTATACTTACGTATGTACCGATTACTGTACGTTTTTTCCATATTTTTTTATCTTCTTTTTTTTACTGTATAGGGTCTACCCAACGGGTCAGCAACCTTCGGCACTCCAGCTGTTGTGAAACTACAATTCCCAGCATGGCCCATTCATTTCTATGGGAGTTATGAGAAGAGCAGAGCAAGTGTGCATGCTGGGAGTTTTAGTTATACAACATCTGGAATGCCGGAGGTTACCTACCCCGCCAATCTGCCGTAGCTCTGGTGACGGAAGTACACAGCTCCGTCCATTGTGCAGTGGCCGTGCTGGGTTACTGCAGAGCTGCTCTCATTGAAGCGCTACAGTTATTCACTCTTTCTACAAGAAAAAATTGGATGGAGCTGTGTTCCCCCGCCGATCAGATAGCGACGGCCTATTCTGTGGATAGGCCATCAATAGTAAAATCCTGCACAAACCCTTTAATGAATATGCTTTATGTATAATATATAGCCATCACTTTACTGTATTATATCATTCACGCATAACTTAATCTATTTTCTGCTAACAAATATAGTTAATTATACATTTTTAAAGCAACTGATTTTTTTAATCTCAGAATAAATGACAATATTTGATCTAAAGAATCCGTATTTAATGACAACATGAAAGTTGCTGCTCTCGGCGGCATCTATTTTTTTTTTAGAATCTAATGAACTATTCAGACTGATATCCCTTCGCTTCATCATGAAAGAATAAGAGAATTCTGTAATAAACTCAACGTCTCTAATCATGTTTTCCCATCACTTCTATTTATAATCCATTTTCTGATAGAATCACAACAGAGGAAAACTGGATAATTAAAGAGGATATTATAAATAGTGTTCTCTTTTCTCATATGTGAATAGAAGTGGAGAACGGATGAGATACCCAATTATGAACAGTTCAGTTAACAGGAACCAAATTCTGAGTGGCTAGAAATATTTCCTGTTCGACATCCATCAGTAGATAAGACTCGCACAATTGCTATCTGTTGCAGGGCTTTATCCTGAGAACCCCTTTCAGAAAGAAAATTGCAATGACTGCGCTAACTACTTCTACCATTAGGTGGCGCTCTATATTATACTATTATATTCTACTGCAGGTGTCTAAATAAAACTCATCCTTGCTATGAAATGCTCTGACATATACCTCCAACGGAAGCCATACAATGGAATATGTCAGCCATAAAAGAAAATGTATAAAATGTATAATTACAGTAATAAAAGTGTAGTACATTATATAGCCCCCCCCCCAAAAAAAAAATATATATATATATATACATATATGCAAACAGATTCACATACCCTGAGTGCATTAATGTGCTTATTATGGATCCATTTGACGTGAGCAGTGGGAACTTTCCCAGACATACACTAAATGTAATGATTTTTTCAGCATATCATAAAATCACCCCATGTGCTTAGGAATGGCATTGCAAGTAACTCTCAGTTAGTGTGAATTTTTAAAGTAAATGCCTATAAAAAATAAATCTGGCCACCTAAAGAAGCACAATAGGCTGATATTTCTTTCAGCTGACTTGTTAGCTTTGCTGTATAAACTGGTACGTGAAGCTCAGAGTCATCTCATTATCAGTAGAGAGTAGGTGAGATAATTGCAGCTCTATCTTACTGCTGGAGTCTTAGATAAGGAAGAATAATAACACTATACATGTGCAGCAAGCCCCGGAGGAGCTGGTGCAGAGGATGGGAGTATTAGTGGCCCTGATGAAGTGCCGTCACAGTGTATTCCTTCAGGCCGTTGCTCCCTGGGGATCTGTGCAGTGGAGATGTAGCACTGAAGTATGAGGCTAGAAACAAAGGGGGTAATTTATTATCAGATATACACCAGTTTTCTGGTGGATGTCTGTTGCAGATTGCGACGCAGAGGTTATTTGCGCTTCAATCTGTAACTTTTCCCCACTCACGCCAGGTCTAAAAAAGGGGGAGTAGGGGGGTGTTGGGAAGCACCCTTCTCATTTATAAGTTTCTATTCCTGTTTTAGGGTACTTTAGGGTACTTTTAGGTAGTTCCGGCAATTTGGAAATCCGTATGCAAAAGGACAAATGCATTGAAATACCGAATCCGTCTCTCCGGTGTCATCCGGAAAGACAGATCCGGTATTTATTCTTTTTCAAATTATTTAAGATCTGTGCATGCGCAGGCCGGAAGACCGGATTCGTCAATGCGGCAATTTTAATTCCAGATCCGGCACTAATACATTTCAATGGAAATTAATGCCGGATCTAGCATTCCAGCATGCTGCTGTATTTTCTCCGTCCAAATACCATGAAGGGACGGAACAGAAGACATCCTGATGCATACTGAACGGACTGCTTTTCATTCAGAATGCACTAGGACAGTGATGGCTAACCTTGGCACTCCAGCTGTGGTGAAACTACAACTCCCAGCATGCTCCATTTATTTCTATAGAGTTCTGAGAGCAGCCAAGCAAGCGGGGCATCTTGGGAGTTGTAGTTTTACCACAGCTGGAGTGCCATGGGTTAGCCATCACTGCACTAGGACAAATGAATGTGCTTTTTTTGGGGGTATTGAGCCCCTAGGACGGAACTGTATGCCGGAAAACTTTAACGCTAGTGTGAAAGCACTCTTAGGCATAGAAAATTTTCTAATTCTATGTCAGCAAGGAAGCTAGCGTAGATTTAGACCAATGGTGGATGTGCCAAAGGTATGTAGAGGCTGGCATCTCTACATATCTTAGGCGCATCATGCGCCAGCACAAGGGGTATTAATAAATGACCCCCTAAATGTTTTTACAAATTGCAATGTAGAACTTCAAATACATTAAGTAGCAGCAGACTTTAAGTGCAACTCTTCTCTGGCACCAGTAAGGATTATATAGACAGGTTGGATGGCGGCAATTTAGCACTTAGGTGATACTAGTAATGTTCTTGGTGATGGGTGTCTTGGCTGTAATCCCTCACCTTGCAGCAGTGTTTTTAATGCTGGTTTTAGCAGCTCAAGACTTCACATGAATCACATTTTTGATCATTGGATAATTTTTGTAAGAGCAGGAGCTCAGAAAGAACCTTCCTCTTCTCACACTAGTAACACAGTAACTCCGGTCAGTAAGCAGGACCAGCCCACCTCTACCAAGAGTGGAGGAACAAGGTGGTTACCCCTGTTTCTAGCCAACCTCTGCCATCCATAAATTGGAAGATACGACTAAATACATACAATAATATACATTGCATTAAATACCATAACTAATGTATATACAATTGTAGCACCCCAGGTCCATATCACTCTCTGGTCTTTAGGGAAGGGGGAAGCTCTTCTATTTCTATGGCAATTAGCTATTATTGATTGCAGCTACCATAACGGACACTGTCTGTACAGCAAAACAGGAAGGAAGTTTATCTCTTATATGATTGCCCCGAGAAAGTTTTTTTTTATATATATATATTTCAAACGAAAACAAGCACATGACTTCTCTTCTATCCTACAATTTTTCTCTTCTATAAAGTTATATCTACTTAACGAAAGCAGAACTAAATGCACACTCCCTTTAAATTGAAAAGGGACAAAAACAATACCAATGTATAAGAACAGTACGTACTGTACAATTTCCTGAATCTTCCCGAGCACCAAGGTCATGTCATGCTTAGTATGTGTGCTGCATTGTTTTGTCTGAAAAGGTTTTAATTAACATTTGCGTTCATTGTAATGTTAATATACGGCTTTACACGCGGATATTGACCACATATTTTGATAATTAGGAACTTGATAAAAAATAAAAGTCTTGCAAAGTCAAAGAAATACATTGAAGTTGTAAAGGGAATTAAATAAAGTTATAAAGTCAATACGGTGAAAACTGGGCCTTCACTTCTGATAGCTGTGGGGTGGGGGATGGAGGGTCGATGTAGCAGAGTTGAGCTGGAGGGTCAATGTAGCAAAGTGGAGTGATTGGCTGATGTACTGTAGCAGAGCTGAGTCGGAGGGCTGATGTAGCAGAGGTGAGCTGGAGGGTTGATGTAGCAGTGTTGAGGTGAAGGGCTGGTGCAGCAAAGCTTAGCTAGATGGCCGAGGTAGCACATTTGAACTTGGATGTAGGATTGATGTAGCGGTATTTAGATGAAGGGTCTAAGCAGCAGAGCTGGGCCAGAGGCATCATGTAGCAGAGCCAATACTGGAGGTCTGATGTAGCAGAGCTGAACTGGTTGGCCAGAAATGAGCTTCAAGATAAAACTGAGTAATCTGATGGCATCCTTTCCAAAACAATCTACCAGATTGCACTGTGTGAAGCAGTGATGTGTCTGCACCTAACATGAGCAAAAAAATTACCATCACTAAAATTCTAAATAGCGGGACAAATTAAAGGGAACTTGTCACATTGAACATGGAGTTTGACCTGCCAGCAACATATGAGTAGATTGACAGGAAAGATTCAGCATAGCTTGTAATTTATACATTTAAATCCCTGCGCTTTCTATACAGAGTCCAGTGGGCGGTCTTATGAATGATTGACTTTAATTTCTCTATACTGACTTATACAAGGAAGGCTATCTATAACTGAGTAGGACCTCCCACTGGACTCCTAAGCACAGAAAGAGCAGAGATTTAAATGGATAACGTACAAGTTACGCTGAATCTTTGCCCATGAAGCTATAAATCAGTCTGAGATTCTGTCGCTCTGTCGCCTGCATGTTTAATGCTTCCCCTTAAGCTCCACCCACTCCAGCAGAAAACATTCCTAAAATGCACCACAAAAAACACTCTTTTTGCAAGTTAACCTAAGCACCGGGCAGTTCAGGGGACAGTTCCACACAAAGAAAGAATCGGACTGTTGAGCTCTTGCTGGCTGTTTTACTGGCTGCAGCAGTGACACATCAAGTCACTACTGCAGCCAATCACTGGCCTCAACTGGTCTCGGATACTGCTGTGACCAGTGATTGCAGCCAGAAAAGAGATGTGACTGGAGTTAAACGCTGGTAGTGGCAGGGGAGAAAAGGAGTGGCCAATGCAGGGGTTAGACAACCCCTTTAAGTGTTAGCGTTGTGGCCATTTAAAGGGATTCTGTCATGACATTTGAGGCCTATAACCTAAACATATGGCCAGGTCCCTACTAATAACCTGAATCCGAAACTGTCCTTATTAAATGTGTCTGTGGCTCTATTAGCACATAAAACAGATTTTTATAACCTGTCATTCACCTACCTAAGGTGCCCAAGGGGATGTCGCTTCATACAGGGTGCCCAGCTGCAGCCATCTCCGTCTGGTGCCCAGTGTCGCCTTCCCACTAGAAATTGCTGCAGTCCTCACCTCAGCGCCGCCTCCCTCTCCTCAGCACCGCCTCCGAAATTGTCCGCTCCTTCAGCCAGATCCCGTGCGGCTGTGAGAGGATGGCTGCAATAGGGCGGTCAAGGCAGGTTTGAGCGAAGAGCGCTGGACGGCGCATGCGCACTTCGCTCAACGAGGCCGCTGCCAGGAGACTACTTACAAAGAAATGCACTTCGTGACAAAGTAATTTGTCAAAAAGCAAAATTCTTTGTCAAATTCAGAGAAGCAGCCGAATCAAATTTTTGAATACTTCACTCATCTCTAGACCTGATAATGGTAAATCAGTCTCAGAGAGGCTGGCCGCAGAAAGGAGGGGAGCCTGGATTTAACAAGAGCAATAGTGACGCCCTCATTGCACCAAGGAACTAATTGACATATTTAGAAAAAGTATCTTAACTTGGTAACGGAGCCTCAGATGAACAAAAAGAAAAGCGTTTTAATTAGGTGAACCACAGCCATGAGTCTATGCAGTTTCATGCAGCGCTTACTGGTGATAGATTCTTCTGCTCCTTTTATGAAGAACATTATTCATTGAACTACTACTACTCCCATTTTTGCAATCACCACCATTTCCCTTCTCTCTTTGCTCTATTGTGCAGCTGCACTGCCGCTTCTAATTGTTAATCAGCTTTTGCTATAAATTCTGGGCCACTCTCTCTCGTTCCTTGCCTGAGCTCAGGTTCCTAGTATATTAGTTTACCAGTGATGGTGTGCTATTCTGACTGCCTGTGTACTGAACATCTGCCTGTTTACCGACTCCATTACTCCACTGCGTTCCAAGTCAATTTTTGATTCTTCAGAATCGATTTGCTCCTCTCTGCTGCTGATATTCCATGACCTGAATGAATGAGAAGCTTGACTTCTCCCTAGTAAAATCAACAGTTTTTGGACTCACAGCTGTGAGCACACGAGATAACCCTTTTATAAAACTACAGGCTGCGAAAGAAACATCCTGTTGCTGCTGATGTCTTGAGATAGTCCTGCATTAATAATACTAATGCTCTCTTAATTGCTGTTCTAGCAGTTCCCTAATTTATTCCTGTTCATCAAAGATGAATCTACAAAGAAGGAGAAAAAAGCAACATATACAGTAAAATCTCTATGTACTACCAGCAACAAAGGCCTTTTAGACGTGGATTTCCGTAATGTCTTGTGACTTGCGTTGCCTCTACTGACAACCAAGGCAGATAAAGATTACAGTTTACGATATCTTCAGCTCTCTTTCCCCTTAATTGGCATCTTCTCCATTTAGAAATCTTCCGGTTGTACTGCAAGCAGCAATAACATGAAGATCAACAGGATTTTTATCCTTCATAATGGAAAGCAGATTTTTTTTTAAATCCCAGGCTTTATAACCTAGAACTTTTGATAAATGACCCTCCCTCTATAGAAGCTGTATCCAAACGAATGTCTAATTGAATCTATTAGTTGCGGTGATGCACGGCAAAGCCTGTGTACGCGCGTTTGATCAACTTGTCAGAATTAGAGTCTAAGGAAATAGCTAAGTATATACTTAGTGCCTCCGCGTCTCCAACAGTTTCCAACCTTCTTGTGAAAAGCATGAAAATCATTTCACACTCACTTTATACTCGCTTGGAATGGAGCTTTTTATTGGAAATCTTGTGAAGTACTTGCTTCAGGGTACTTAAGAACTTTAACAAGTTTGGCTGTGATGGAACCCGAACCCTCCCATCCCTCGCCTGAGGAAACGAGAGGCATTAAGAAGCCAAAGGTATTAAATCTTTTATTTAAATTTTGGGTAGAAATGTAACTCCATTCATTCCAAAGCTAACAGACTTAGGCTACTTTTACACCTGCGTTCGGTGCGGATACATCTCGTATCTACACAGACGGATCCGCGCCGATAATGCAAACGCTTGTATCCATTCAGAACGGATCAGTTTGCATTATTCTTTAAAAAAAAAGTCTAAGTGAAAACGTATCCGTCCCCATTGATTTACATTGTAAGTCAAGACGGATCCGTTTGGCTCTGCATCGTCAAGCGGACACCAAAACGCCTCCAGAGCGGAATGGAGCCAAACTGATGCATTCTGAATTGATCCTTATTCATTCAGAATGCATTGGGGCGGAACTGATCCATTTTGGGCCGCTTGTGAGAGCCCTTAAACGGATCTCACAAGCGAACCCAGAAATGCCAGTGTGATAGTAGCCTTAGCATAGCCTCCTAACTGATAAAATCATTAATGAAATTAAAAGAATTGGCTAAAATGGGAGAATATAGGCCTAATGCAAGGCCTGGTAGGGCAGAGTATGACACAGAAAATGTCTCCACTGTGTTTTATAAATCCCTATGTCATGTAAAGCTCTCTCAGTTCCTGTATTTGGACAGTTGGGGTCAGGTGGCAGACTGTGAACTTAAAGTGGCCCTAGAAAAAACCTAAAAGTGGCTCCATTTTGTAGGCGGGTCCAAATTTACAGAAGGCAGGACAACAGAAATAGGCGACGCCAGCAATACCGTAGAGCAGGACAAAATACTGCCCCAGCAGAACCAAATAACACAGTACGAATTAATGCTTAGAGCATCAGATCTTTATAGACCTGGTTAGTGGCCATGAGGAGGGCTTGGGTGGCCCTCAGAGCATCAGCCCACCAGGAAATGTACCTGTGGGGTCTATGGCACAGATGTGTTTTGATCAAAATATAATGGCTGAGAGTCTCAGAATTTATTATTAGAGTGAGGGCTTAGTCCATATGTTATGCTTGCATCTTTTGTTTTAGTGCATTATTTTCTGTGATTTTATAAATGTAGCCATGCGCATCCGCATATTTACTATCATATCATGCAGGATATTTTGCATCTTTTTCCATGATTGTCTATGGCTAATCCACCTATGGTTGGGGTTGCCACCTGGCTGGTAAACCACAAGCCTATCTTTTTTTTAGCAGGTGGCTGTTGTCAGTACTTTATTTTTAACTGCACATTAACCTTCCTAACATTTTCAGTAGCCAAGAAGATATGAGGCACCTCCTTGCTGCTAACAAGTATATCTCAAGCTGCATAGCACCTAGAGAAATGAGTAACCTACATTACTTGCAGATCACACTACCAAACATATTTCTCAGAGTTATATCTCAGACTGTATGGCAGCTGGCAGTGCTTAGATTAGAACAAGACCTAGCTCATATCTCTAGGTGCTATACAGTCTGAGATATTCCAGGTTAAAGTAGCCCCCCCTACCCCTGCAGCCAGCCAGTCTGAAGGAGGGGAGGCATTGGGACATGGATGATACGAGAAGTATCCTTCTGTCCCTAGGTAGCTGTACATAACCTCAGTTGAAGGATAGCTTCACATTAGCCCTTTAATTTCAGTGGTTCTGCTCCATCATAGGAACAGAACAATTAAAATAATGATGGACACCAAAACAACTTAATAAATTCCATTGACTAAAATAGGATCTGGTTTTGTTTCCAGTAAAAATTAACCCTTGTGTTCAATGCCTGACTTATACATGACTTTTAGCTATTATGATTAATGTCTTGGTTTACGCTTACCATACACATTAGATGTATGTTGGCTAAACCCACCGATTTAGGCAGGATTGGTTTGGTGTGTCCTAACTAGTGATGAGTGGCAGGGGTCATATTCGAATTCGCGATATTTTGCAAATATTTTGTAGAATATTCGTCAAATATTCGTGAATTTTAATATTCATTAGGAGTAGTGTTGATTGCGAAATTTCGTAATCCGAATTTTCATTTTGAGAATTTTCATGATGCGAACTTTCGTAATGAAAATCAATGAGATTGTGAAAACTCAGATTCGATGGTATATTCTAACCCCCAGGCGTTCCCATGGTGACGGGGACACTTGTCGGGGAGGAGTATGCCAAAGTGGAACAACTGTACAGATTTAAAAAAAAAAGACAAATATTCTAGAAAACTAAATCCCCACCAGCACAGAGGCCAAGGCGAAGGAATTCAAACACCTCAGAGGGGCACTTAAAACTTGTAGGTATCCAGATTGGGCCTTTGTCAAAACAGAAGGAAGGAGAAGAAAGAGCACCAAGACTACCAGTGAAGGCGAGAAGCATGACAGCTGCAAGAATATGGTTATCCCATATGTAGCTGGGGTGTCTGAGAAACTCAAAAGGATTTTTAATAAACATCACATCCCTGTCTGCTTTAAACCCAGCAACACACTGAGGCAACAACTGGTTCACCCAAAAAACCCGACGCCTAAACACAAGATGGTGGACAACATTGTGTACGCAGTCCAGTGCAATGAGGAATGCTCAGAACTGTATATCGGCGAAACAAAACAACAACTACATCAGCATATGGCTCACCATAGAAGAGCCAAAACCTCTGGTCAAGATTCAGCCGTGTACTTACATCTAAAAGAAACAGGTCACACCTTTGAAGACAGTCAAGTACGTGTTTTGGATAAGGAGGCCGATTGGTACAAACGAGGTGTGAAGGACGCCATCTACGTAAAAATGGAGAAGCCAAGCTTGAATAAAGGTCGGGGTGTTAGACATCTATTGTCTGCCACATACAATGCTGTCTTGACACCTTTTTCTGGGAGGTCATTATCACCTACTGACTCAACACCTTAGACCCCATGCTGTGTATAACGATTTCAAGAAATCTACAGTAAGTCCAGTTGCCTTGATTTATTCTTTACAGATATACATTAGCCACATTTGTTTTTTTATATTCGTTATATTGCTATATATTCTTGTTTTAGAATATTACAAATATTCAAAAAACGAATATATAGCACTATATCGAATATATTAGTTTTTTAGAATATTTTTCTTTTTTTCCATCGGAAGTCATGATTCCTCCCTGCTTAAGTTACTTAAGCAGGAAGGAATCATGACTTCAGATGGAAAAAAGACGAATATTCTAAAAAACAAGAATATATAGCAATATAGCGAATATTCGAAAAAAACGACTGTAGAACAATTTAGCTAATATAGTGCTATAATCTTATTTTTTAATAGTTGTAGAAAATAGAAAAAAATTACAACTACTAGACAAAGAAGATTATAGCACTATATTAGCTAAATTGCTCAATATAATATTTTTTTTAATATTTGCTATATTGCTATATATTCTTGTTTTTGAATATTACAAATATTCTAAAAAACAAATATATTAGTATTTTAGAAAATCCTTTAAAAAAAAAAAAAGCTGTACAGTTGTTACACTTTGGCATACTCCTCCCGACAAGAGTCCCCGTCACTATGGGAATGCCTGGGGGTTAGAATATACCATCGGATCTGAGTTTTCACGATCTCATTGATTCTCATTACGAAAATTCGCATTACAAAAATTCTAATTACGAAAATTCGCATTACGGAAATTCGCAATCAACACTACTCCTAAAGTCAAAGATATTGCAGCCTTCTCATTGGCCCACAATCTAGAAGCAGGGAGGGATCATGAGTACTGATTAAAAAAAATCTCGAATATTCGAAATTAAGAATATATATCACTATATTCTAAATATTCGCGAATTCTCAAAGTGCCTATATTCTGGCTTCACAGAAAAAATGCACCACACGGATATGCCACTGACTATACTGGCTAGTCATAAATGCAGATATTAAAAGCTGAGACTTTTGCCAATATATTCCTGTCAGGAAGATATCGGAGCCCCAAGCACCACGTCACGGTTCTCAGCATGGCAAGGGGTCCTACCACTACGCTACCTATGGTGTGAACAAGGTCTGAGGGTGATGTAATCCAGCTCACAGCCAGGCTTCCACACAACCGCCTAGCAGGACAACTAGTGCAATGTGAACAAAGCCAGACTGTAAGCCACACCCATATCAGACCATGTAATGGAGGCTACCAGGTGCAAAAGAGTGTTTGAATGCCAGGTGAAGGCACATACACTACATATAAAACAAGACAAAAACACAGAAATATAGTGGCAAATCTGGGGGAGCTGCTCAACCCCTAACACTGTAGCGTGTTTTTCATTGGGGGAGCAGCCCCACCGCATGTGGACCGCAGCAAACGACTATCCCCAGCAAAAAATATTTTGCATACGGTGGAGGATGTCGGCGCGGTCCACATGCACCACAAAGGCGTCCTACACAAAACGGAGCATTGTGCGGATGAAAATACAATCATAAATCACAGAAAAAATGCACCACACGGATATGCCACTGACTATACTGGCTAGTCATAAATGCAGATATTAAAAGCTGAGACTTTTGCCAATATATTCCTGTCAGGAAGATATCGGAGCCCCAAGCACCACGTCACGGTTCTCAGCATGGCAAGGGGTCCTACCACTACGCTACCTATGGTGTGAACAAGGTCTGAGGGTGATGTAATCCAGCTCACAGCCAAGCTTCCACACAACCGCCTAGCAGGACAACTAGTGCAATGTGAACAAAGCCAGACTGTAAGCCACAATGCTCCGTTTTGTGTAGGATGCCTTTGTGGTGCATGTGGACCGCGCCGACATCCTCCACCGTATGCAAAATATTTTTTGCTGGGGATAGTCGTTTGCTGCGGTCCACATGCGGTGGGGCTGCTCCCCCAATGAAAAACACGCTACAGTGTTAGGGGTTGAGCAGCTCCCCCAGATTTGCCACTATATTTCTGTGTTTTTGTCTTATATTCTGGCTTCCACAAAATATTGATTGAGGCCTGCGATTTACCTGCTTCCACAAATACTCTTTTAAAAATGACAGGCAGAGGAAAAGGCAGGCCATTCCGCAGGGGTGGTAGGGGTCGGGCAGGTGCACCAGGCCGGAGCCTAAATGGGAAGTTGGAGAAGGTGTGTGCCATTACATCAAAGGACGCACCAGAGTTGGTTGAGTGGCTCACTCAGCTTTCAGCTCCTGCACCCTTCTCATCCTCTGTATCAGCACCCTCCTCACTCTCTGCTGTGTGCTCCCCCATAGACACCACCACCACCATAGCCCCTCCACTTGAGTCAGAGGAATTATTTTCCCATCCATTCCCAGACCTTACCAATGCGCAGCCTTTCTTAGCATCGGATGAGGAAGAATAGGTAGCAATAACTGCTACCCAGCGGTCTGACGACAGTACCCAGATCAGCCCAAGGAGGGAGGTCCCTGCTGTTGCTGCCTACTCCGAGATCTCTAATGTCAGTGGTGGTGAAGGTGATGATGATGACGTGTCGATAGACATTACGTGGGTGCCCACAAGAGAGGAAGAGGAGGGGAGTTCAGAGGAAGAGACGGAGCAGCAGATAGGGAGGAGAAGCAGGCAGAACTTGCAGTACACAGGAGGCAAAAAGCAGACTGCAAATGTATCTGGAGCGAGCCATCCACCATGCACGGTCACATCTGGCGCTCCCAGGATGCTGGCACATGGCTCCGCAGTGTGGGCTTTTTATAACGTGTCAGCTGCTGACAATAGTGTTGACATCTGCAGCCTGTGCTGTCAACGCATAAGACGCGGTAAGCCCAACACTCACCTAGGGACGACCGCCTTAAGAAGGCACCTGGCCTCCCATCACCAAGCCCAGTGGGAGCAACGCCGTCAGAACCCACAAAGCCACACTCCTGGCGCTCCACGTCCTGCCTCTTCTCCTTCTCCTCTCTCCTCCCATTTGTCCTCCACTCTACCTTCCACCGTGCCGTTGTCGCGTTCATCTGGCAAAAGGCAGGCTTCCGTGGCCCAAATGTTTGAACGTAAAAATTTGATGATGTCGGATAATCCGGCTTGTCGGCTTGTTGGAACTGCTAGCCCGCCAACTACTGCCATATAAACTGGAGGCCTTTAGAAAATTTGTGGCCATTGGCACACCGCAATGGAAGGTCCCCGGAAGGAAATATTTCTCCCAAAAAGGCATTCCAGAGCTATATGGCCATGTTCAGCAGCAAGTGAATGTATCTCTGGCACACAGTGTCGGTACCAAGATACATCTGACCATAGACACGTGGTCTAGCAAACACGGCAGGGAAGGTACATAACTTTGACTGCCCACTGGGCGAACCTCCTGACGGCTGTCAAGCATGCAACCCGTGGCACCCATGTGGATTTGGTGTTACCGCCACGGATTACATGCAGGCCTGCCTCTTCTTCTCCTCCTCCTACTCCATCCTCTGTCTCCTCCTCGGCTGACTCCTCCTTTTCCACTGCTACCGCCTCTTCCGCTGCACCCCCTAAGCTCCCCAGAACCTATTCAATGTCCCAGGTGAGACTTTGCCATGCTGTGCTACGGCTGTTGTGCCTGGAAGCCAAGCGCCCCACCGGGCCTGCACTCCTTTCAGCTTTGCGGTCACAGGCCGATCAGTGGCTAACCCCGCTCAATTTGACAGTTTAACAGTATATTTAAATTTAACATATATATAATTGAATCATGCTTTCTGCCTCCATTTGCTCGCAACGGGCCGGCCACCGTTATCTTGCTTGAAGATCTTATGTGAAATCTCGCGCTGCCCGAGATGATGTCCTGGGATTTCGGCCTAGATAAAGATGGCAGCGGCAAGTAAGTATGATTTTTTTTGTTTTCTACACTATTTCAGGTTAAATCGATTCGCTACCACGAAAAATTTGGATTTGATTTGCTCATTTCTAGGTGGCATCAAAGTATACATGACATACATGGCCAGCTCCAGGTTCATGTGGGCCCTTGGGCGATAAATGTCAGTGGGCCCCCCACACATTTTAATGACCCCACAGTGGCCCTCCATTCAGAATAATAATCCAAGTCTCCCCCATTCAGAATAATGACCCCCCGGTGGCCCCAACACTGGGGGTTATACTGTATGGAGGGGGCACTGGGGGGTCATTATACTGTATGGGGGTCACTGGGAGTCATTATACTGTGTAAGGGGCCCTCACTAGCTAGAACTGACTGGGCCCCACAGCAACTTTTTTGTACGAAACCCCCCCAGTGGGTTCACATCCAGTTTTTCTATCCGTTTGATGTATACGAAAAAGGTACTATATACAAAAGTGCAGCACGCCACGTTTTTGTATCCAGTAAAAAAATACATACGTTGACATAGATGTTTTTTTTCTATGGAACCGTATGGTCTGAGGCATCTGTTAATGTATACTGTTTTGGTATACAGTATATTAAACGGATGGCAAAAATGTGATGTGAACTCAGCCTTAGTGTCAGAATAAGCAATAGTACACCGCGGGACAGAGAGGGGGGGCCACCATATACTGGCAGAGTGCACAGCCTGGTCCTGGTGGTCAGCAATCTGCAACTTTTCCCCACTCATACTAGGTCTAAAAAAAGTGGCGTGGGCAGGGAAGGGGATACAGTTATGGCCATACAGTTATTGGATACCACCTCCATACAGTGAACAGATAAAACCACCATACAATAACTGGATAACACCGCCATACAGTGACCGGATAAAAGGGTATAAGAGGGTACAGTACAGGGAATGACTAGGGGCACTGTTCAGGGTTTGGTAAGAGGGCACAATGCAAGGCATAAGGGGGTACAGTACGGGGTGAGGGGCACAGTCACGTGACCCTGAGACATTAGAAGGTCCTTATGGTGAATGCGGTTTATACACCACCATAATGAGGGCCAGAGCAGTGAGACAGGTGACCGGGGCCCTGGATGGACAGGAGGGGTGGACACAGCAAGGAGGTGGAAGAGGCTCTGAGGGGGATTCATACAAGAAGTAGGGGGCAGGAGATCTGTGCAGGGCAGCAATAGGAGATAGGAGGGTGGAACAGGAGCTCTGGATAAATGGGGGAGGAAAGGAGACATAAGGGGCTCCATGAGGATGAGATAGGACAGTAGGACAGGATATGAGGGGGGGGGGGGCAGAGGCAGGTGTCATGGAGGCAAACTGCTTAATGAAGCAGTAAAACAACCAAATAGCATGACGCTGCTGGTCTACAGCATTCAGCACCAGCTTGAAGAGTTCCCTGACACCCCCCACCCCCCCTGTCCCACAGAGAAGATACAGTCACAGTGCAGACTCACTCACAGATTTGTCTGTATCCCTTCACACTGCTGCTCCGCTGGGGTCTCTCTCCTCCTCAGGCAGCACGTCCTGTGTAGAGGGAGCGTGTTTGAAGCTTGTAATGTAAGGTGCTGCTCTGCTGGAGTGAAGAGGGGTCGTGTCTGAAGTTCCACAGCACGGAACCTTGTAAGGGGGACAGGGGCAGCCGATTTTCATGTGACTAAGCTCCCTGCGCTCCAGCAATGAGCGCTTCCATCTGTATTGATGGAACCGCTGATAGCAACGCAGTGGGCCCCCGCAGGAGCAGTGGGCCCTGGCACTTGCATGGGTATGCCGGGTGCTGGCGCCGGCCCTCATGGCATATACATAAAACTACACACAGACATTGGAGATTATAAGGTAGGTCTCTAGCTGTCACACCCAGTCTCCCATTATTCTCTTCTCCTTTAAAGCCACCACTGACTGGCTTATTATGCATAACGTGGATCACCCATAGATCGCCTATTCTCGAGGTACATGGGGATTAGTGGTGGGGACCTGACGTATCCTATGGAAGGGAAAAACAAAACACTATATTAGTTAAACAAAGTCTATTTTTTGTATAATATTTAGCATCTTTTGGCTTTAAAAGTCCAGGAAGAACTCAGCACACCAGACCGGTATAATAAATGTTTTGAAATAATTATTTGCTTTAGGGATTTAGAAAATTGTGTCTTCATTGATTTCTTAAGTAGCGTCTGGCAGATGCACAGTGTCTGTATGTTCGTGATTATGACCGCTAGGATATTTTGTAATGTTTTTTTTTCCAGAAAAATAAGTAAGTCATTGCTAAATGTAGACAACAGGCGCATTTACTCCATATAGAGCTCTTACAAAATTTACTGGGGAAGGAGGCCTCCATGAAACCAATATCCTCTAATTTACTTATTTTCTACAAATGTCAACTTGATTCCTGCTTTTGTTATTTTACGGAAAACTGATACAGTAGATCCACCATAAGTCATAAGTCAGTGGGGGTTATAAACTGCATACTGAACATATTTATCATATCGGTGTAGGTCTCTCTAATCCATCTTCTATCTATCTATTATTATTATTTATTAGTAAAGCGCCATTCATTACATAGCACTGTAAATATGAAAAGGGGTATACATTAGTGTTGGTCGAGCACCAAAGTGCTCTGGTGCTTGAGTAGAACACTTCAGGATGCTCAGGTGCTCGGCAGAGCACCCGAGCACAATGAAAGTCAATGGGAAAACCAGAGCATTAAAAGAAGCACCCCCTGCTCTGAAGAGGAAAGAGTGTCTGGTTCACAGGAAAAGGTTAGAAATTGATGGAAAAAACACTGAAATGGTTCGGGAACAGCATGGGGAGGATGTCTGAATGCATCTTGAACTCCTGGGTCGCTGCTGGGAACGATGTTGTCCGAGTAGTACGCCACTTTTACAGACTGACAATAATACGCACAAAACCGAAGATAAAATCGATTTTAGAGGGAAAATTGTTAGGAAACATTCTTTCCTGTATATTTACTTGTATAAAAAGTGCAAGTGCTGCCAAAAATTACAAGGAAGAGGCACTCCGATACAACCTGTATATCAAATAAAGGAGGGCCTCATTCACATTGTGGTATAATTGTTCAGGTAGTGGGACTCCTACACTCATAAAGCCTATGCACTAAGGGAAAGGACTGCCAAAAATTACAAGGAACCGGCACTCCAATACACCCTTTATTACACATAAAGGAGGGCATCATACACACCCTTGAAAAATTATGATTAATGGCCTGCTGATGACCCTCTAAATCATTAGGGGCGAGGGCTTGCTGCTGATCTAACCATCTAAAACATTAGGGGTGAGGGTCTGCTGCTGAGCAGACCATCTAAAACATAAGGGTGAGGGTCTGCTGCTGAGCAGACCATCTAAAACATAAGGGTGAGGGTCTGCTGCTGAGCTGACCCTCTAAAACATTAGGGGCGAGTGCCTGCTGCTGATCTGACCATCTAAAACATTTTGGGGCGAGGGCCTGCTGTTGACCCTGTAAAACATTATGGAGGAGGGTCTGCTGCTGAGCTGACCTTCTAAAACATTAGAAGCGAGGGCATCCTAATAAGCATGTTGATGTCATGGAGGAGGAGGAGGACGAGAAAAGGAGGATTGAACCATATACCCTTTTTTGTGGTGGAAGGGGTGCATGGGAATACAGTGTATTCAATACATTCCATAAAAGCCACATTTAGAGTGTCTTTATGTTCAGCCGCTTTCCTCTGGTGGAGTAGAGAAGTCAGGAACAATCCAGGCCTTGTTCATTTTATAAGAGTCAACCGGTCAGTATCTCCTCATAATCTTCCTCCTCTTCGGCCTATCCACGCTGAACAGATGGAATAAACCTGCTATGGGTACTACCCTCTGTAGCGGAGGCAACCGTCTTCTGCTCCTCCTCCTCATCATCATCGAATTTGCGCTGAAAAGACAAACTGAGGGTGGTCTGGCTATCACCCTGTGTACTGTCTTCCCCCATTTCCACCTCTTCCACATGCAAAGCAACTGCCTTCATTGTGAGCAACGAGCGTTTCATTAGACACAGAAGTCGGATGGTTACGCGGATAATAGTGGCATTGCCGCTCACCAGCTGTGTTGATTCCTCAAAGTTGTGTAAAACCTCACAGAGGTCAGACATCCATGCCCACTTGTCGCTCGTGAAGAGCGGAAGCTGACTGGAAAGGCGACGACCATGTTGCAGCTGGTATTCCACTACTGCCCTCTGCTGCTCACAAAGCCTGGCCAACTTGTGGAATGTGGAGTTCAAGTGTGTGCTCACATCGCATAACAGTCGGTGAGCTGGCAATGGCAAGCGCTGCTGCAGCGTTGCCAGATCGTCGGCAGCTGTAAAAGACTTTCGGAATTGGACACACACGCGGAGCACCTTCACCAGTAGCTCAGGCAAATTGGGGTAGGTTTTGAGAAACCACTGAACCACTTAGTTGAACACGTGGGCTAGGCATGGTATGTGTGTGAGCTTGCCGAGCTCAAAAGCCGCCACCAAGTTACGGCCATTATCAGACACAACCATACCTGGTTGTAGGTTGAGTGGCGAGAGCCACAGCTCAGTCTGGTCTCTTATCCCCTGCCACAGCTCTGCGGCAGAGTGCTGTTTGTCACCGAAGCAAATTAGTTTCAGCGCGGCCTGTTGCCGCTTCCCCACAGCAGTGCTACACTGCTTCCAGCTACTGACTGATGGCTGACTGGTGCTGCAAGATAAGAATTCAAAGGTGGAAGTGGAGGAGGAGGTGGAGGAGGAGAAGGGCGGGTTGCAGCCACTAATGTAGGTGGTGGCGGAAATCCTGATGGAAGTAGGGCCCGCAATCCTTGGCGTCAGTAGCACCTGTGCCATCCCAGGGTATGACTCACTCCACAACGTTCACCCAGTGTGCCATCAGGGATATATAGTGTTCCTGGCCAAAAGCACTTGTCCACGTGTCAGTCGTTAAGCGGACCTTCCCAATAACTGCGTTGGTCAGGGAATGAGTGATGTTACGGGACATATGCTGGTGTAAGGCGAGGGACGGCCTGGGGACTGAGTAACGAGGGACGGCCGCCTCCATCATGCTGCGGAAAGCCTCAGTGTCCACAAGCCTAAATGGAAACATTTCCAGGGCCAGCAATTTGGAAAGGTGCACATTTAGTGATATGGCCTGTGGGTGGATGGCTGGGTATTTGCACTTTCATTCAAAGACCTGGGAATGGACATCTGTATGCTGCTCTGGGACACAGAAGTGGATGTGCTAGCTGATGGTGCTTGCAAAGGTCCAGGTGCATGGCGGAAGGCATCCTGGCCTGCGTCTTGGACAGGGGATTGGCCAGCACGTAACACAGGGGAAGAGGAGGCAGTGGTGTGACCCGCAGACACTGATTGTGGACCCAGATGTTCAGCCCACCTATTATGGTGCTTTAATGACGGCGGATCATGCTGGTGGTAGTGAGGTTGCTAGTGTTCACGCCCCTGCTCTTTTTGGAATGGCATAGGTTGCAAATGACAATTCTTTTATCGTCCGCACTTTTCTAAAAATGTCGTAAGACTGCGGAACACCTATCCCTTGGCAAGGGAGATTGCTGCAAGGGGGTGCTCCAGGGAACAGTTGCGGGCCTGTTTGGTCTGGCCCCCCTTCTCCCTTTTGCCACCTCACTGCCTCTTCCAGCCTGTTGCGGTGCTGTGGATCCCTCCCCCTCTGTACTGCTGTCCTTGCTCGTCTTGCCACCTTCCCAGGTTGGGTCAGTAACTTCATCGTCCACCACCTCCTCTTCCACTTCCTCACTCTGGTAATCCTCCTGACTTGTTGACCTAACAAGAACCTCACTTATTGACAACTGTATCTCATCCTCATCATCAACCTCTTGAGACACTAATTGCCGTTGACAAGATCTCCTCATGTCCCTCTTCAATTGGCAAGAGGTCCAAATCAAGGAATGGCGATGAAAAGAGCTCCTTGGAATATCCAAGTGTGGGATCACTTGTTTGCCAAGACTTTCCATGGTGGGAGGAAGGAGGATCTGGGTGAGAATTCTGTTGACCAGACTCTTGGCTACTGAGACTGGACTTTGTGGAAGACAGGGTGGTGCTTAACCAACTGGAAGCAGTATCTGCTGCGATCCAACCGACCACCTGGTCGCACTGGTCTCTGACTTCGAGAGTGGTGTCCTGCGCTGCCCTGCAAACTGGGACATGAAGCTAGGTATCGTGGATTAGTATGTTTCTTGTGCGCTGGCAGCAGGCACAGTTTCACCGCGCCCTGGGCTACGGCCTCTGCGTGCACCATCAGCAGCACGACCACTTCCCTGTCCCTTACTGCTTGCCTTGAGCACATTAAATGGTATATATGCTTGCAATTATGTCACACGTGCAGTAGCGCAGGTTTTGTAAGTGTATGTGCAAATAAATTACACTGAATGTCACAGATATTTAGGATGCGCATGCGTTATACAGGAGATGTAGAGCAGGTAATATCGCTGTCACCAGCGCCTAAGAAAAAATTACACTGAATGTTACAGATATTTGCGATGCGCAAACGTTATACAGGATATGTAGCGCAGGTAATGTCACCGTCAGCAGCGGCCAACAATTGTGCTGAATGTCACAGATATTTAGGATGCGCAAATGTAACACAACAGATGTAGCAGAGGTTGTGTCACTGTCAGCAGTGGCCAAATAATTTCACGCAATTTAGTGTAGGTTGCGCTAATAATATATATTGCAGACAGATAAAACGGACTTAAACGGACTTTTGGGTCTCTAACACCTTTTAACACTAAACCCTGCCTAAAAAAATAAAAATAAATTATTGTCCCTACACTATCTGTCCCTTCTGCTGCAGCTCTCCCTGACTAAGACTGAGCCGAACCACATGTCATTAGGTGACGCGTTCCAGCCAGCCAATCACTGTAATGCCAGTAACCAACATGGCTACAGCATTACAGTGAGTGCCAGTACTGCCTTGCATGTTTATTGGCTGCGTAGCAGTCAACAAAACAGCGGGGAGGAGACTTGAGCATCGTGCTCGAGCACACCCGGTGTTCGGACGAATACCGCGATGCGCCGAGCATCGCGATGCTCGAATCAAAATGGTGTTCGGCTGAGCATGCTCGCCCAACACTAGTATACATACATAACACAGACAATTGCACTAAGCATGAATAAGACGAGTTAAAAACTGGTACGGAAGGCTCTATCTATCCATTATCTATCTGTTATCTATCTATCTATCTATTATCTATCCATTATCTATCTATCTATCTATCTATCTATCTATCTATCCATTATCTATCTATCTATCTATCTATCTATCTATCTATCTATCTATCTATCTATCTATTATCAATCTATCTATTTGTGATGAGCGGCAGGGGCAATATTCGAATTTGCAATATTTCGCGAATATGTGGTAGACTATTCGTCATATATTCGCAAATAATCGTATTCGAGATTAAATCTGCAATGTAAAAATCGCGTAATGCGAAGTGGGTCAAGAACGAATATATAGCACTATAGAATATGCAAGTGGACGTCCTGCGCTCCACGCTGGAACGCATGACGCTATCTCAAGAGAGGGCGTGAACTCAAACATTATGACTTCAGCGATCATGTGACCAAAACACAGATCACATGATGAGCTGGATCTTTAAGGTCCTTGGACATGCGCAGTTACATTAGTGATACGCCGAATTCCATGTGGTCTGTGTCCCACCTCCACTGAAGGACCTTCCTGGATTATAAGTGTTTTTAACAGGTACACCTGCACATTCACTATTGCTAAATCATGATCAGATGGCTATAATCATGAATCATGTCGATTTGTATTTGTATCTTATTATAAAGTGTTATTTTTTATATAAAATGTATATCTCATATATATGGGACACATGATTGACACAAAATATATGTTCACTTGTTTGTATTATGTTTTTTAATTATTTCACGAATATATATGAATTAAGAAATTGTGATTGATTAATTATGCTAAGCTGTATAAAAAGCACTCAATACTAGTATATGTCATCACTGCTTGAGAAAGATCCCAGAGAGAAGGATCGAAACGTTGCTGTCTGGTAAATAAAAAACTTTTTCATTTTACGCCTTGGAAGTGCCGCGGAATTTTTTCCTATTGTATGCCTTGGAGGGGGACCGCCTTCACAGCCGCTGGCACTCCGCTTACATCTTTTCTCGCTGTGCGGCTCCTGTTGCCTTTTTTCCTGCACTATAGAATATAGTGATATATATTCGCTTTTTAGAATATTCGTTATTTTTTTCTATCTGAAGTGAACAGTTATTGGCCCACAAGCAACTTAAGCAACTTAAGCAGGGAGGAATCATGACCTCAGGTGGTAAAAATTGACGAATAGTCTAAAAAACAAATATACGGTATAGCACTATATTGAATATAGTGATATATATTCCTTTTTTCCATCTGAAGTCTTGATTCCTTCCTGCTTAAGTTGCTTGTGGGCAAATGGCTCATTAGCCCACAAGCAAGAAGCAGGGAGGAATCATGTTTTAGAATATTCGATATAACGAATATATCGCACTATATTAAAAATATTAGCGAATTCACGATAAATATTCGCGCTTAACACTACTATTTATCTTTGTCAATCTAATCTAATCTATCTATCTATGTATCTATTATCTATCCATATATCTATCCATCGATCTATCTGTCTAATCAATTTTTTTTATCTATCTATTGTAGATATTATCTATCTAATTATCTAATCTATCTATCTATCTATCTATCTATCTATCTATCTATCTATCTATCTGTCTATCTATCTATGTGTCTAATTCATGTATAATTCATTTTAATAATTAGTAGAGATGAGTGAATTGAAGTTGACTATGTGGAATTCGATCTGAATTTTCTCACGCTTCATGGTCACGAATCACATTTTTTCCTAAAATGGCTTCTGGACCTGTTAGGACATGGGAATGAGGGACCACCCACGATGCCATGCATGCAGCCAATCAGCAGCCAGCCAACCCTGTGATGTCACAGCTCTATAAATAGCCTCAGCCATCTTGGACTCATTTTCCAGTGTACTTAGTGCAGGGAGTTATTGTGCCACTCTGTGGCTTCCTGATGCTGCTGCCACCTCCAGACTCTGTCATTGGGCCACTCTGTGGTCTCCACATGCTGCTTCCACCTCACCACTATTTCATAGGGCCACTCTGTGGACTTCTCATGCTGCTCTCATCCTCCCCACTTTATGACTAGGCCACTATTTTGCCTTTCGGCCTGGCTGACATCATCAATTATTTGACCCTTCTTCTGATCTGTCAGAAGGAAGGCAAAATGAGACACACAACGGATCCGGTCTATGTAACAGCTGTAAGGCCTGCATGACATGGTCTCTATTTTGCATTAGAATTGGCTTATAATTTGGTAGCCAAAAGCAGGAGTGGGTACAAAACACAGAAGACATGAAAATATTCCATTTATGTGTCATCTCTGTTTTAGATCCACTCCTGTTTTTTTGGCTTTAGCAAAACTGATGGATTACTGACCAAATGCTGACTGAGTGAAGGCGGATGCTCCACAGACAGGTTCCATTTTTTTGGGGTTATTGTTCAGAGGAAGGGCAAATTAATCAGTGACGTCAACACAAACTTACTGCTGACACCCTCTCCACTCTGTCCGGGGGCTCTACTTGTATAAGCGTTTAATAGAACAGGTTCTGTAGACATCTATGTGGAATCATCTGAGGACGGTGTAAAAGGATTGGGCTTCTTCTTGACGCAAACATTGACCTGTAAGGCTGAGTTCATACTTGAGTTATTTGGTCAGTTTTGTCCCCGTAACTCCCCAAATAAGTGAAGTGTGCAGTGATTCTAGGAGCGATGCCTGTCATCTGCATGTCATACTGTCTCACAGTATTATTTCGCTACCACAGCAGACTCCGTAAGTGTGTTACTGCAAGGCATAGTGTTCTTCACCACTATAAAGGCTCTCAGGAAATAGCAATTTTTTAACTCGATTCGCCACAATTAAATTTGTATGTAAACAACTTTTTGGAAAAATTTGCTGAAACGGCTGAATTGAATATTTGAGAAATTCGCTCATCTCTAATAATTAGTTCTAAATTACTCTAACATATTCTTTGACATTTTTACAGTCTAACAAATATATACATATCAAGTAGAGTTTGTTTTACGTATCATGTCAATGAGCAGACATAGATGTTCCTACAAGACTTTCTCTACGGCTGCTTTGTCTTTACAATTGCACATTGTGATTTTGAAGCTGACACTGTGTGTAGTCAGGAACCCACCAGAGACGGTCCCTGACATGAATACTTAACATAAGCAAATATTGAATTTCCCTCCCAATCCTGGTCCCACAGAATCTCTGGTGTCAAGTTCAACATCACAGTTAAAATGAAGGCATGAATTTAAGCTTCGTTATATGACTTTGAAGATCAAAGTATAGATTTTTATGCAGAGTCTTCAGCAGAAAAAGCGTTGGATTCATTTACTGGTAAACGTGTCTCATCTTGTAAATCATCGGATCGTTAACCTTAAAAATGTCGTTTGATTGTCACCGTTCGATTTGGTTAGAAATTACAGGCAGTCATTTATCACATGTGAGAATTCGCAAGAATATTAGTAAACTCTGTATACAGGGGAGAGAAACAGCAGCATGCCGATGGCGGTTAACACAATGAGCACGGCGGAGATGAGAGGCAGACACCTCTTTATATCAGGAAAAAACGTTTATAAAACTATAACGTATAGACTGCACAGAGGGTAACTTGAAAAAGAAGGCATCCCAAAAAGAATAGAAGTATAGCAAGCCAGAGACTTACACTGTTGATGACATACTGTATAAATAAATAGACATACACAGACCGTATCTAGATATGTATAGATAAATTAATAGATGAATAGGTAGATTGATACAGACGTGGACAAAATTGTTGGTACCCTTTGGTCAATGAAAGAAAAAGTCACAATGGTCACAGAAATAACTTTAATCTGACAAAAGTAATAATAAATTAAAATTCTATAAATGTTAACCAATGAAAGTCAGACATTGTTTTTCAACCATGCTTCAACAGAATTATGTAAAAAAATAAACTCATGAAACAGGCATGGACAAAAATGATGGTACCCCTAACTTAATATTTTGTTGCGCAACCTTTTGAGGCAATCACTGCAATCAAACGCTTCCTGTAACTGTCAATGAGACATCTGCACCTCTCAGCAGGTATTTTGGCCCACTCCTCATGAGCAAACTGCTCCAGTTGTGTCCGGTTTGAAGGGTGCCTTTTCCAGACTGCATGTTTCAGCTCCTTCCAAAGATGCTCAATAGGATTGAGGTCAGGGCTCATAGAAGGCCACTTTAGAATAGTCCAATTTTTTCCTCTTAGCCATTCTTGGGTGTTTTTAGCGGTGTGTTTTGGGTCATTGTCCTGTTGCAAGACCCATGACCTGCGACTGAGACCAAGCTTTCTGACACTGGCTAGTACATTTCTCTCTAGAATTCCTTGATAGTCTTGAGATTTCATTGTACCCTGCACAGATTCAAGACACCCTGTGCCAGACGCAGCAAAGCAGCCCCAGAACATAACAGAGCCTCCTCCATGTTTCACAGTAGGGACAGTGTTCTTTTCTTGATATGCTTCATTTTTTCGTCTGTGAACATACAGCTGATGTGCCTTGGCAAAAACTTCGATTTTTGTCTCATCTGTCCACAGGACATTCTCCCAGAAGCTTTGTGGCTTGTCAACATGTAGTTTGGCATATTCCAGTCTTGCTTTTTTATGATTCGTTTTCAACAATGGTGTCCTCCTTGGTCGTCTCCCATGTAGTCCACTTTGGCTCAAACAACGACGGATGGTGCGATCTGACACTGATGTTCCTTGAGCATGAAGTTCACCTTGAATCTCTTTAGAAGTCTTTCTAGGCTCTTTTGTTACCATTCGGATTATCCGTCTCTTAGATTTGTCATCAATTTTCCTCCTGCGGCCACGTCCAGGGAGGTTGGCTACAGTCCCATGGATCTTAAACTTATGAATAATATGTGCAACTGTACTCACAGGAACATCTAGTTGCTTGGAGATGGTCTTATAGCCTTTACCTTTAACATGCTTGTCTATAATTTTCTTTCTGATCTCTTGAGACAGCTCTTTCCTTTGCTTCCTCTGGTCCATGTCGAGTGTGGTACACACCATATCACCAAACAACACAGTGATTACCTGGAGCCATATATATAGGCCCAATGGCTGATTACAAGGTTGTAGACACCTGTGATGCTAATTAGTGGACACACCTTGAATTAACATGTCCCTTTGGTCACATTATGTTCTGTGTTTTCTAGGGGTACCATCATTTTTGTCCATGCCTGTTTCATGAGTTTATTTTTTTACATAATTCTGTTGAAGCATGGTTGAAAAACAATGTCTGACTTTCATTGGTTAACATTTATAGAATTTTAATTTATTATTACTTTTGTCAGATTAAAGTTATTTCTGTGACCATTGTGACTTTTTCTTTCATTGACCAAAGGGTACCAACAATTTTGTCCACGTCTGTAGATACAGTAGATCAGGCATCTCAAACTGCGGCCCTCCAGCTGTTGCAAAACTACAACTCCCACAATGCCCTGCTGTAGGCTAATACCTGTAGGCAGTCCGGGCATGCTGGAAGTTGTAGTTTTGCAACAGCTGGAGGGCCGCAGTTTGAGATCCCTGCCGTAGATAGATACTGTACATAGATACTGTAGATAGATACCCTAAACAGATACCGTAGATAGATACCGTAGGTAGATAGATACTGTAGATAGATACCTTAGACAGATCCCGTAGGTAGACAGACAGATACTGTAGACAGATACCGTAGATAGATACCGTAGATAGATAGATAGTGTGACAACTCGGGGTCACTCAGTTCTCCAGGAATGCCTTCTTCTCTGCTTAGAGGGTTGGCACACCTCAAGAAGCCGCTCCAACACTGCATATTTGGGTGCAAACTGGCCACGACCAGCTTTATTGTCACATCTAAACATAATCCATAAACATAAATCCTCGGCCGTCTGGCTTCTGACTACACAGTAGTTCTCCCTCTCTTTTGGGATCTGAGTCTACCACCCAGCTCCCCAAAACACAACACAGTGCTTACCCCACACAGGGTTAGAGGGTCCTGGCTCCCACAGGCCTTGGCGCAGTCTACACCTTCCCCAGACTGGGAGCCGTGATTGAGGAGCTCAGCCCACATTTACCTGAGCTCCTCAGCTGGCTGCTAATAACCTCTCACTAACAGGATAGTTGTAGCAAGGGAAGGAATACACTTATTCCGAAACGCGTCGGAGGTATTGTGGACCCTAGAGGCTTTCGTAGCTTCGGGTGAGATGTCACACAAAAGGTTTCCAGGACAGCATGTAAACATCGCTCCCCTGTGCGCGCGCGAGCTACCGGCCGGAGTGACGCGCGTGCCACGAGGTGAGCAGAAGACGTGCGGGGAGAGACACTAACAGGAGAATCGCAAGAGGAAATCGAAACAAGCAGCGAACGAATCCAGCTGTATTAACACACGCGCCTCTGAGTGCGCTTATCAGTAAGTGCCTGCTGGCTTTTTGTACATATACACTGTATTTAATTCTACTGGATCCACACTTGCTAAAGATCATAGACACATCTAAATATTGGTGATATTGCAGTATATGACCTTAGGAGTTAATATATATATATATATATATATTCAGCCTAGACTGTGTATTCAAATATCTTCCGTATACTGCGGTATCATCTTACTTTAAATAACCTTTTAACTAGTCAGCGCGGGTTATATTTTTCTCTTACCTCTCACTAACAGCCTGGCTGATACACACAGAGGAAAAACACTATTTTCCCAACTTTTCTTCTTCTCATCCAGCTTCCTCTGCGTGTGATACACCATTTCAATGGCTCTAATATGGCCCTCTGGCAGCTCCACTGCCACAATAGACAGATAGATAGATAGATAGATAGATAGATAGATAGACACCTGGTACTGCATCCCTGCTGACAGTGCCTATATAGAGGTTCCAATTTTCTTCTATTTTCTCAAAGACCAATTAGATAGTGTAGGAAGGTGCAAGGGTCCGTCCCTTGACGAAAGGTATGTGTTCCTGGCCTCGGTGAAGTAAGAGCCGGCATTTACAGGTGTCAGCGGCAGCTAATGCTGATTGACACTATTTTAGTTTGGCTGTATAGCTGATCCGGGACGGCTCTTACTGGGAGTCGCCAAAGTGATGGGTGGGTGACTACTCCCCACGTTCCAGGCCGGGTCTTGACTGTCCTCTAAAAACCCCAGCCAGAAGTGTCAGCAGTGAGTGGATGACTCCTCTCTGACAGTGGAGCTCTGTGTTGAGACCTGGGCGTTTGGGCCTGGATTAAGGCCTGCTACCTTGTTGGTGTGAAAGCAGGTGGATTCTGCTTTGTCTAAGGACTTCTTCTTTGCTGCATGGTGTGAACGAACACCAGATTCACATGGTGACTGTTTTCCTTGAAATTGACTTTGTTTTGTCATTTACTTAACGTGTGAATAAACACTGAACTGTTTAATTCAAAGACTTTGTTGTTGCTCCTATACTGTGTCCGCTAACCTGCCTACCAGAGCGAATCCCCACAATAGATATATAGATAATAGACCATAGATAGACAGACAGACAGATTGGATAGATGGATGGATTGGATAGATAGATAGATAGATGATAGATAGAAAGAAGAGATAGATAAAATAGAGACAAATAATGCACAAAATATAAATATAAAGGGGCTAGACATAATAGAGGTTGTACCCCCACTTGTGACCCCCACACTATGTTCCCCACAGTAGGAAACCTATGCAAAAAGCAGGTCTCATTCTGGAGGACTCGCACAGTCATGTATTATACAGCCTCCCACTGACTTTATTGGGCTCCACTTTACTTCCTCTAAGTTCAGCGCATGAGAGACACTAAAATGGTAACCATGTTCACGCCTCACTAATGATAGAAAATGAATATAATGCAAGTGTTATCAGTAATTTACCAGATGAAATGCAAGAACCATACGATAATTGCAAAGCCTAATAGTGCTAAAAGGACAGTTACAAGGATTGCCAATCTCTATCAGAGACCTGTGGGAACAGAATAGATTTAGGATTGATGCTGCTATAAACTTCCTACATAAAGCAAAGAGGTGTCCTGCTCTAAATAGAAGGAAGAAGTATTGACCCCGGTGTAAGAAAGGAACAGATTGGATGAAAAATCTTCAGATTGTGAAGAAGAAATGTGTTAGAGTGATTCCTTATGTGAAGCTGTTCTACTGGTATTATCATTTTTATTAACATGAAGAAATAATGATTTTTTATCATTTCAATCAATATCTCTAGAATTACCAGACTTGGGCGACATCTTGAATTCTGGGAAGATCCGTAAATGAGAAGCTCATCCTCCATTTATCTAAATTTCCGTTACATAGAAGAACAAGGCTGACATGTATTTATCTAGATCTGGAGATTTATCCATCACCCTTACGTACCTACAGGCTGATTGGACCCTATGATAATGCAGTACCCCAGACCTGTGGGTACTACAAATTTATATAGTTTTATGTTAAATATAATAGATATAGGGGATTGACCTTGTTATACCGTAAATTGAGGTTCTTGCTTTTGTTATACCGTGTAATACTTGGGCCTAAAGAAGAACTGTGAAGACTCTAATGTTTCTGTCTTGTACACAAGTAGAAGTATCTCATTGGCGTAGATTTAGGTGCTTTTTCCACATGCAAATGCATATTGGATTTTTGCAACTTGTATTTTACAATTTGTGAAGCTACAGTACCGTTAGTGTTCATCATTTTGCAGTAGATCAGTACAGATGTTGCAGTACAATTGGCTTAGCACATGTGGTCAACCACGCTGTCTGGCTGCAGCCTTATGAGAAGCTCTGCAACTTTCTAACATACTTTATAAATACTTTAGCTGCAAGAACAATGTTGTGTTTAATGGTAGTATTTATATATTTAACCCGACTAATTAAAGAAAATTAGGCTTTTATGTAGCATTAAACTAGACCCATAGCCACATTTTCTTGTCAGGGTCGCACCACCCATGAGGCAAGTTGAAACTCTGGCCTCAGGTGGCGCCTTTGCAAGACTGCAAGGGAATAAAATGTAACCTCCAGCGATCACTGCATGTACAGTATCTGTGTCTTTGGGAATTAGTGTACATCGCAGTTTTGTGTTTTTGTCATAACTCTCTGTAGTACTCTAATGACCACAAAGCACAAAGATCTGCAGAAGCTGATGGACCATTTCTTTTCAGGTCCTCAAGCCTCTGCAAAGATCTAGAGGAGTCTAGAGAGGAGGAGGAGAAGAGGCATGTGAGAGGATTTGTAAGTTGGTGTATGTATGCTGGGTGTCATAGTATCTGTAACGGGGTGCCGAAGGCGCACTCGGTCTCCCATCAGCCGCAGACCTGCTGCTTAGCTTCGGGAGCGAGGATCTGTATTTGACCTCGTTCCCAGGGCGGCTTTGCTAGCTGGGAGGCTCCCTGCTCCTAGGTCTGCCTTGAGCGCCGAGCTGATCACTCGGTGCTTGACTGGTCGGTCTGTCGGTCATGTGACGCTGGCCACGTCACATGACCATTACTCCCCACTATAAATACAGGCAGCCTGCTGGCCACAGGTTCCTGGCGTTTGTTGGATACCTGTATACTTACCTGATCCTGTTCCCTGACTATCCTTTGCTTGCTCCTCCTGTACTGCGCATCCCTGCTGGTATTTTGACCTCGGCTTCCACCTGACTATTCTTTGCGGACTCTTTTGGTACTTCTCGACTCTCCTGGTATTTATGACCCTGGCTTCTCCTGACCATTCTTTGCTTATCCCTCTGTACTGCGTTGTCCTCTTGGTTTTGACCCGGTCCGTTCACTATCCGTTATTTGTCTTGTCTGTCCTTCCCGCACGTATCCTAAGTTAGAGACTGCCGTCCAGTTGTCCCCTGTCATCAGGACTCGTGAGGCAAGTAGGCAGGGTGAGGGTGGAGTGCAGTGGTCACTATCCTCCCCCTGTGTGTGTGTGGATGTGACCGTTACAGTATCTGTCCTTATCTGTATACTGTATGTGGATGGTGCACAGTCTCACTTTTCTTCTCCTGTATGGATGGGTATTGCACAGTACCACCTCTCATTATTTGTCCTTGTCCTGTATATACGATATGGACAGTCTTTAGCAAATAAGCATTGTTTTCTTCTCTCTAAATCAGTATAAATGCTTTAAGCCTGACAAACGAGTTGAAAAGCTTCAGTTCTTTATCAGTCTGAGACAAGAAAACATTTTTGAAGAACCAATGTGTCTACAACATGAAAGCAAAGCAAGTCTTGTGTAAAATAATGCAGGTCAGCCATTGTGCAGGCAGACCATAGATAAATTTGTTTAATCACAATCTCTAAGGATCTGATCTTTATAGCACAGTTATTAAATGCACTGGAATGAAAGAAACAGCTTACCGGAGTTTTTCTTTTCTGTCCTCAGGCTCTTGTAGGATTTTTATTTTATTTTATATATGTAGCATATACTTTATAAATGAAACCTGGAAACAAGGTTTCCCACCCATCCAGCATTTACAAGTCATGTTTTGCTGCTAGATTTTAGCAACCTATGGGGTGAAGGGCCTATTCACACCAGTGATATTCACGTCTGTGCTCTGTATGAGCAGCTGACAACACATGGGCTGAACGCTGACAGGGTGGTTTCACACAGTCTTTTATAATAAAAATTTAAATGTCATGTTTTATTTAACACATTTTGTTAGATGTAAAAACTGTGGTGGTCAGATGTTCCATGTTGGCCAATAAGAAACTCTAAAATGTCCTACGAACACATTTTCCTTTATTTCTTTGGCACTGTTTCCTGGAGCTTTGCTGAAAAAATGTTGTGTGACAAAAAAATGTCACACCAAAAATGCATCTAAAAATGTCAGAATTTCAAGTTGTTTTTTACAATCCCCCAAAAAATAAAAAACTCCAAGCAAAAGACATGGGTGGCGGTGGGGAAGGACAGAATCAAGACTAGCCTTTCTTACCCCACTGGAGTATGGTTCCACTGAATTAATAAAGGGGTTATCCCATGATTAATGTAAAAAATGAAAATCAGATGTCATATAATAGTACATGGCAATTAAAAAAATAAATACATTAGAACCAGCCCTGTATCTCATGTGGATCCAGAGATCTCCACATTCATTGCTATGCTAGGTTTATATAAAGCTGGTGGCTCAAGGGTAGTGTGCTTTCTGCTGCAGCTCAGGAGGCACGTCTTCTCTGCTGCAGCTCTCTCCTTATCAAAGCTCAGGAGGCAGTTGAAGGATGAAACTGAGCATGTGCGGCCATCTCAATGAGTTGGACAAAGAAATAAGAAAAACAACAAACAGCAGGTGGGGCTATACAGATATATTTTATTGAGTAACTCAATGAATATGCACATTTTTTAAGTACATACAATTACAAAAGTACAAAAGTATTGAGATCCAGTTGCTGATTTGAAAACTTTTGGATATTTTTGGTGGGACAACCCTTTTAAGAGGTGATAATTTTGACATATCATTGGGAGTTTAGTGCGTCAGAAAAGGACATCTACTCCAGCATGGAAACTGGTGTAAATTTCTGATCTAATGTGTAACAGTTGTCAAATGTGTGGGACTGTGGGGATTTCACCCGCAAACTACCTCTTACAACCCACTCCATGCCCACTTTTTGGAAAGAGTGTCAAGGGTGGTATAAAAATCACAGTTTTAGCGATAAAATACCACTTGCCCCCAGATTTCCAGCTTTTCTTACTCCAGAAGACTGACTTACAAATATGATGTTTCCCCCATAGTGTGGCAGTAGCCACATACAGTAAGTCCTTCATGTCTAAGTGAAAGTAGAAGGACTCTTCGTGACTGGTAGGAACATGACTGCATATTGATATAATCAGACAGGCTTGTCATATGAGATAGGAGACCAGGAGACCGGACTGCAGCCCCAAGAAATATCAAGTTTCACATACACTTCCCAGCCTTGAATGAACATATATGGCTAGAGAGTGAATTTCTTAAAAATTTTATGGGTCTGATTTATTGGGTCTGATTTAGCTGAATTAACCGTCTAATTCGATTTCAGTCCGAATAAATTTGACCCAAATCAAAAGTGCTCTGATTGCCTGGGAAAGTGTCTCTAATTCTATCTCTCTTTCTCTGCCTTCCTCTGACTCCTACTCCTCTTTATTCTACTGAACAAAATCACAAAATTTGGTAGCATCAGAACTTTTTAAAATTTGCATATCGATATGCTCATCTCTAAGGCTACTTTCACACCAGCTTTTTTGCTGAATCCGGCAGGGTTCAGCGAAAATGCTTCCGTTACTGATAATACCACCATTTGCATCCGTTATGAACGAATCGGGTTGTATTATCTTTAACATAGCCAAGACGGATCCGTCATGAACTCCTTTGAAAGTCAATGGGGGACGGATCAGTTTTCTATTGTACCAGATTGTGTCAGAGTTAAAAGGATCCGTCCTCATTGACTTGCATTGTGGGTTATGACAGATCCATCTTGCTCCGCATCCTATGACGGAAAGAGAAAGGCAGCTTGCTGCGGTTTGCTCTCCGGAATGAGAACGCAACCAAACAGAATGGAATGCATTTTGGAGCATTCAATTCTGTTCAGTTACGTTTTGTCCCCACAATGAATGTGGACAAAATGGAAACATTTTTTTTTCGGTATTGAGACCCTATGACGAATATCAATACCGGAAAATAGTAACACTAGTGTGAAAGTAGCCTAATCCTGGCATGGAAGGTTTTCAGGACAAAAAAAAAGGCAATATCTACTCATTATACATTCTATACCATAGCAGGTCGCAGTACAGTGTCTGATTAGTATTAACATGAAAGAATAACAGTTTTACAATAAGTTTGCACGAAAATAATCATCTTTTATGAATAAAAAAATTGAAAGTGATTCGGTATTACTAATATGAAAAAATTAGTTCTCTGAATCCTGGTATCTGTGCAGAAATAATAAGAATAAATAGTATTAATAAAGCACCGAAGTCAAACCGCCAGCCTCATTTGGATAATAAGGTATTAGCGTCGAACATAACATTAATCTTGAAAACCAGCCAAACAGAAAAGCAGAGCGGATGGGTAATTATTTATCTGAGTACATAAACGACCAAAAGTATGACTCTCATGGAGACGTATAAAAAGAGCGAGCGTTGCAATCAATAGACCATCTCCAACAAAATATACAACCCACTAAATGATACGTTGTAATCAATGCTATCATTTACTGCGCTGCAGTGTAGATGGTAGATTTTCTTGGGCTGCTAACTATACATTTCTTGTACAGTTTACAGCTCTTTCTGTGTTCCTGTGTCAGCTCTGTCATCAGAAGCTGCAAATTAAGAGACTCGTCAGCAGTGGGTCGATGCAGAATTAGTATTCTCGTTTACAATCGGACTGATTTTTGCATGATGAATCATGAGCGCAGGAGACGTTCGATGACACACAACGTCACGGTGGGTCGCAGAAACTGCCCTGTTTTATTACTGTTCGTTGGCCAAACCGTCTTGAAATAAATTGCCTATTTTTAAATCACAGTTTAAAGCTGAAATATATAACATCAAATTGAGGATAAGAGAAATTCTATTGAGCTTTACACAACTGCTCTTTTATACTCTGTCAAGGCATATGCAGGGGCCTTCATAACAAAGAGGGAGGCCACTCAGCTGCTATAGGGGCCGTGGAGAGCAGTGATGAGCGGCAGGGGCAATATTCAAATTCGCCATATTTTGCAAATATTTGGGCGAATATTCGTTATATATTCGCAAATTCGTGATCTCCAGTCATTATTTTCTTGATTGCAAAAATCGGCTATCGGAAAATTTACGATCAACACTACTCCTAAAGTAAAAGTTATTGTAGCCTTCTTATTAGCCCACAAGCAAGAAGCAGTGAGGGATCATGGGTACTGATTTAAAAAAAAAAAAAAGAGAATTTTGAAGATGAAGATATAGCACTATATTCTAGATATTTGCAAATTCTCGAAGTGCCAATATTCATGATACAAATTTGCGATTAGAATATTCGCGATCAACACTAGTGGATAGACAGTGGCCAACCATGGTTGGGTCCAATCCCCTTTTTAGAACTTTGACAGGTCTCCTCTACCCAAAAGAACTAGCGATTGTAAAGAACTGGCTCAAAAGTCATGGATGGAGTTCTGGGGTGGCACCATAATGGGAAGCCCATGTTGATCACTTCTGTGTATGGCAGTGGGGATTCATATGTTCATATGCATATTGTGTTATTGTTGGTGTACATTTATTTTTGTATCATTTCTGTGGAGGCAGTGGGGAAGAATGAGTCAGCACAGCATAATGTGATCATTAGCATCATAGTGGGCATTTAAGGAGTCAATGCAGTCTTGGCTCTTCAGAGTGGCAAATGTACCTGTGACCTACCTGGGCAGATCCAGGAAGCAGTACGTTAATCCCTTGCTTCTGCCAGTAGAGAAGTATGGGCAAGGTGTGGTACAATAGACCTAAAAAACTGCTGCAAAATTGAGCAGCAGTTACGGTAGCTCTGTAGGGCTGTTGGTGGGCCAGTAGGAATGGCTGGAAACTCTGCTGAGGAAGTTACTTTAGTTACATAGACACAGGGCTTAAATGGTCACTAAACTCTTAGTCAACTTTGTAGATATTAATACTACAGGCGAACACAGGAAACTTTGTAATATGTTTTATCAGTGAGATATATCTATTTCTCCTGTTACCAGCTGTTTACCAGCTTCCCCACCTCCCTTATTGCTTTTCTCTTTGAAAAATGCTCTGACAAAGGGAATTGTAATGTATAGAATAGATACATTTTAGGAGGAGTAACAGTATGAACAGACATCTCAGGAGGGCTAATAAGTCCTCTTTAAGTGTACATGGCAAAATGTGAGCATTTCATGAGTTCAGTTTATCAAGCTCAATAATGTATTTGTGACTAAGCCTTTAAATGTTAAACCTTCTTAAAGGGGCATTCCCTTAAAGGTAATTGATGTCAATTGAGCCGTCAGACTGAAGTGTTTCTGCTCCTATACAGTAGCTTGATGCCTACTAATGCGTCTGTGCCTAAAATGGGTCTAAAAGTGGCACAATTTTGGAGCAATTGGGCACAAATAGAGTTTCTCCCTAAAAAATTATCGACTCACTTGAAAAGGGGTGGGGTTCAATAGGACGGTCATGACTTAATGGGAAAGGGGTGTGACCAAGATTTGACATTTTATGCCAAAAGTGCACCACAATTCTGGCATGAATTTCTGTTTGTAAGGCAACCAATAGTTGGTATAGAGCAGTGGTGGCGAACCTATGGCACGGGTGCCAGAGGCGGCACTCAGAGACCTATCTGTGGGCACTCGCACCCTGGAAAAAGTCTATGGTGTACCAATATGCCTTAGACTTTTCCTGCCATTCATCAGCGCAGGGCGCTCTATGAACAGCACAGGCAGGACACTGAATGTAGGCAGGCTATTATAGCTAAATGATAAAGTACATTGGAGATATACTATATTTGACTGTAGTATTTAGGTTAAATTGCCGTGTTGGCACTTTGCGATAAATAATGGGTTTTGGGTTGCAGTTTGGGCACTCAGTCTGTAAAAGGTTCACCATCACTGGTATAGAGTTAGACAAAAGTGTCTTTCCTTGCCCCATATTTATCATCCAGCCTGAGCCTCTGTGATAAATCTGGTACAGATCTAGACTTCTGGTCTAAGTTTATACCATGTACAGGCTTAGTAAATATGCCAAAGGGTTTCACTGCACAGACTTCAAGTCTACAATACAACATAGCCCCATGCAACATTGGTGTGCTATGTAGAAAAAAATAGGAAAGAAGCGTCTCATTGAGCAGTATTTCTGCGCGAAGTAGTGTCTGCAGATCCGAAGGCTGTTCAGTTTGGGAACAGCCTGCGGGAATGTCGTCAGTCCCCATTAACTATAATGGGGTCCGGATTAGATCCTGCTGAAATATGGCAAATGTGCCAAGATTGCCTAGCAGATTCCCAGTATTCTATGCTGGAAGAGCCTGCTGGAATGACAACGGCAGCGTGAAACAGGCCTTATACTGTATGCACCCTTTGGTATGTTGTGTAAGATAAGGCACAGCACTTATGTTACCATGGAAGGAGATAGGTGTGCAGTGGTCCTGGATCTAGCTGCAGAGATGTATCCAAGTGATCAATGTCAGGTATCAAATAAAAATATAAAAATTCTGGTTGCGAAATTAATGCTTTTCAGGCTTAACAAAGTATCTTTTCTTCAAGCAATAACAACAGATACATACAAGAGTACATATTAAATTAGTCTCCATGAGGGCCTTCACAACAGCCTCCATTTTGTCGTAGGCCACTTTTTGTAAATGCTAGTTAAATGTACAACATACAACCGTTCCTGAACAATGCAGAAACCAAAAATATCAGCGTTCACGCAAGCCTCACTGCTACTGCCCGCATCCTCCACCAATTGTGGGTTTTTCGCTCTGGTAGAAAGTATTAGCGGTCACAGTATAGAGGCAACAACAAGTTCTTTGGATCAAACAGTTCAGTGTTTTATTCACACTTTAGCCAAGTGACAAAACAAGCAGTCATAATCAAGCAAAAGGTCACCTTGTGGTGTTGGTGATAATTCACACCATGCGGCAATTCTGCCTCAAAGAGTCCTTAACCATAGCAGCACCAACCTGTTTTCATGCCAAACAGCTAGTAAGCCTTCATCCAGACACAAGACTCCCAGATCCCAACACAGACACCTGGCTTATGAGCCCAGCTGCCTATTTAAGGACAGCCAGGTGCTACCAAAACCCGGAGTGGCACTTATATTCCGGTCTGATATTTGACCTCACCTGGCTGTAAATCAGCCCAGCAGCCCATGCTGGGAGGAAAATACCTGTTTTCCCAGACCAAACCTCTTACTGTGTCACCTACCCCCTCCCTTTTTGTTCAACCCTGAGAGGGTGAACACACGCCAGACAGTGTACCCGGGACAGGGCATCCGTGTTTCATTGTAACTGGCCTGCCCTGTGTTCCACTGAAAACTTAAAGTTTTGTAGGGAGAGAAGCCATCGGATGACCCGGGCATTTCTGTTCTTGGCCTGGCTCATCCACTTGAGAGGGGAGTAATCAGCCACCAGGTGGAATTTTCTCCCCAATTAATAATAGCGGAGAGATTCTAGTGCCCACTTGATAGCCAGACACTCTCTTTCCATTATACTATACAGCGTCTCGGCTGGGGTGAGCTTACGGCTGGGGTGAGCTTACGGCTGAGGAAAACAACGGGATGCTCCTCCCCGTTGACTTCCTGAGACAGTACAGAACCGAAGCCTACTTCGGAGGCATCGGTCTGTACTATAGACTCCCTTTGAAGTCGGGCGTCACCAAAACCGTGGACCCGCACAGGGCCAACTTCAAAGTGGAGAAAGCCTCTTCCGCCCGATCATCATTGACTTGTGTCCCTTTAAGAGTCCTGTCAAGAGCGCGGCTAGAGTAGCAAAGTGGGGAACAAACCTCATGTAATAGCCCACCATTCCCAGGAATTACTTTATTTGGTGACAGGTCAGGGCCAATTCCGTATTGCCTTTATTTTGTTCACTTGGGGTTTGATGACTCCGCGCCTAATGACATACCCCAGGTACTTAGTCTCTTCTAACCCTATCGCAAATTTTTTTGGGTTAGCGGTTAGGCCAGCTTTCGAAAGGGAGTCCACTACAGCCTGCACTTTGGGTAGGTGACTTTCCCAATCGGTACTGTGGATGACAATATCGTCCAGGAAAGCCGAAGCCTACTGATGATGTGGACGAAGCACAATATTCATTCGTCGCTGAAAAGTGGCAGGGGCGCCATGCAGACCAAATGGTAAGACCTTATATTGATACAGCCCCTCAGGAGTGATGAAGGCCATTTTATCTTTGGCAGCCTTCGTTAAGGGTACCTGCCAGTACCCTTTAGTGAGGTCCAAAACAGAAAAATACTGGGCTTGTCCTAACCTCTCAATCAGCTTATCTACCCGGGGCATGGGATACGCGTCGAATTTGGAAACCTCGTTAAGTTTATGAAAGTCGTTACAAAACCGCACTGTCCCGTCCGGCTTGGGTATCAATACTATAGGACTGGCCCACTCACTTTTTGACTCCTCAATGACGTCTAGCTGCAACATTAGCTGCACCTCCTCTGATATGGCTTGTCACCAAGCCTCGAGTACCCGGTATGGTTTTAATCAGACTTTTACCTGAGGCTCAGTGACAATGTCATGCTGGATTAACGAAGTGTGTCCAGCGATGTCCGAGAACACATCCGTGTTCCGACTAACGAACTCCCTGGCCTCCTGAGTCTGTTTAGAGGAGAGGCTGTCAGCAATTTTTACTGTGGCAGCCGCCTCTCTTGCATCAGACAGAGGTGCCGGTACCTCTTCTTCTAGAAAACCCGGCCGCGGGCTGTCTTCTGTACAGGTTTCCCTATCTTTCCATTGTTTGAGTAAATTCACATGGTAAACCTGCTCTGGCTTTCGTTGCCCTGGCTGGTGTACCTTGTAGTTTACACCTCCAGTTTTCGCGAGTATCTCATAGGGCCCCTGCCACCTAGCCAGGAACTTACTGTCCACGGTTGGCACCAGAACCAAAACCCGATCACCCGGTTTAAAGATCCGGACCTGAGCCTGCCGATTATAGACCCGACTCTGGGCTTGCTGAGCTGCCTCCATATGCTCCCTAACAAGAGGCAACACTGTCTATATCCGATCCTACATCTGGGTAACGTACTCAATGACCCTTTTATATGGAGTGGGTTGTTGTTCCCACGCCTCTTTGGCCACATCCAAGAGACCACGAGGGTGTCTGCCATATAGCCGTTTGATGGGCGAGAACCCAGTAGAGGTCTGGGGTACCTCTCGCACTGTGAACATGAGATAGGGCAGAAGGAGGTCAGAATCCTTCCCATCTTTAGCCACCACCCTTTTCAACATATTTTTTAATGTTTGTTTAAACCTTTCTACCAGACCGCCCGTTTGCGGATGGTAAACGGATGTCCGTAGCTGTTTTATGTGCAGCAACTTACAAAGTTCCCTCATCACCTTGGACATAAAAGGGGTCCATTGGTCAGTCAGAACCTCTTTAGGTAGTCCTACTCCGGAAAACATCTCCATTAACTCCTTAGCTATGAGTTTGGCCGAGGTATGTCACAGTGGCACAGCCTCTGGGTAACGAGTGGTGTAGTCTAGAATGACTAAGATGTGTTGATGCCCTCTGGCGGACTTCGGTACTGGGCCTGTAAGGTCCATAGCTATTCGGTCAAACGGTACTTCGATAATCGGGGGAGGTACTAGGAGACTACGGAAATGTGGCTGGGGGCTAGTTATCTGGCAGGTCGGGCAAGACTTACAAAACTCTTCCCCTTCTTTGAATATGATGGGCCAGTAAAAGTGCTGTAGAATACGATCCTGAGTTTTCTGCAGCCCCAGGTGACCCCTGAGAACGTGTCAGTGGGCTAGAAGAACATGTTAGTGGGCTAGATCTAACACAAGCTTGCAATAAGCCTTGGGGACCACTAACTGTTCAATAGGCTCACCCCGTAGTTGGTTTACCCGATATAACATATCCTAATGAACCACAAAACTGGGAAACACTGACTCTGCCCCAGGTTGTTGTGGTTCACCATCTACTAATAACACATTTTCCCAGGCTCAGGATAGGGTTGGGTCCCGACGTTGGGCGGTACCAGAATTATCCCCGGAGACATTGAGGTCTGCCAATTCAGGACCCTCCGGCAAGTCCTCCACGTCTCCCACCATCACACTTAGCGGGGTTGTCTCCCCCTCTTCCACCAAAGCTGCGGTCACTGGTTACCCCTACCGCTGGCCCTTCGGTCTCAGGTTTTCAGGGTTCTGGTCTCCCCCCTGAGCCGGGCCACTCGGGTAGTGTTACCCCTGTCTCATGGGCATCAGTCACTCTCAAAGCAGGCCACAGTGCTGGGAAGCCTCTCCCTATTAGGAGCTCATAATGTAGATTTGTGGCGACAGCCACCTCGTGGTCAATCTACTGGCCACCGTAGTTAGAGACACTAGCGCGGTGGGGTAGTCTTTTAAGTCTCCATGGATGCACATCACCCCGACTATCTGGCCAGTATACTCAGTGGCCTGCACCAAGGTAGCCCTTACTAGAGTCACCAGACTCCCTGAGTCTCCGCCGGAGTGTCTCCTACTTCTATTTGGCACAACTGATCTAGAGTTTCTGGGGTACCTGTTGCACACAGCCTCCTAGCATTTAGCGACTGACGGCAGCCATAGTTAGTGTCCATGGGCTCAACCCGATGGGGACAGTCAGCCTTTACATTGCCAGGCTCCTGACACCGCCAGCAGACTATCAGAGCTAGGTCTGCCATGGGTACATCCTGGGTGGGTTTTAACGGCTCAAATCTCCGGGCCTGGGGTGGAGATTTTCGGGGTTAGCCGACCCCACTCCCAACAGAACCCTTCTTTAGATTCCTGGTAGCTTCATAGCATTACACCAGGTCCACCATCTCAAGGGCATTGCCAGGAGACACCTGACAGATCCAGTCCTGGAGAGGGTATGGCAAAGCCCTCCAGAACATATCGGCTAACAGACGTTCCCGCATAGCAGTGGGACTCAGCATGTCAGGCTGTAGCCATTTTTGCAAAAGGTGAAGTAAGTTATAATACTGAGGTCTTGCAGGCTCAGCCGGGTTGAATCCCCACTGATGCACCCGCTGGGCCCGGACCAACACATTCACCCCCAGTCTTGCCAGAATCTCACCCTTCAGAATAGGATGCCAGGAACGGAGCGACAACCTCAGTCCACTGGTCACGGGGTAGCTTTTCCCTGATGGCCACTTTCTCGTACATTGCCAGGTAGGTTTCGATGTCGTCTGCAGGGGTAATCTTAGGATTCTCAGCACGGAATGCTTTCCGGGCATCGTGGACGCCCGGGGTTGCTCCTGCTGTCTGCAAAGCCATCACGTGTTGTAGCAGTAACTGGTTAGTCTCCTGCTGCTGCTTATTAGCCTCGCGTTGCTGCAGGTTTGTCTTTCGCTGCTGCAGATTATTCTCCATGAGGGCCTTCACAACAGCCTCCATTTTGTGGTAGGGCACTGGTTTTAACACAGCTAGTTAAATGTACAACATACACCCGTTCCTGCACAATGCAGAAACCAAAAATATCAGCATTCACGCCAGCCTCACTGCTACTGCACGCATCCTCCACCAATTGTGGGTTTTTCGCTCTGGTAGACAGGATTAGCGGACAAAAAATAGAAGCAACAACAAGTTCTTTGGATCAAACAGTTCAGTGTTTTAGTCACACTTTAGGCAAGTGACAAAACAAGCAGTCATAATCAAACAAAAAAAAAGTCACCTTGTGGTGTTGGTGGTAATTCACTCTATGCGGAAATTCTGCCTCAAAGAGTCCTTGACCATAGCAGCACAAACCTGTTTTCATGCCAAACAGGTAGCAAGCCTTTCTTCGAGACACAAGTCTCCCAGATCCCAACACAGAGACCTGGCTTCTGAGCCCAGCTGCCTATTTAAGGACAGCCAGGTGCTGCAAAAACCCGGACCACCACTTGAATCTAGTCCGGTATTTGACCTCACCTGACTGTAAATCAGCCCAGCAGCACATGCTGGGAGGAAAATACCTGTTTTCCCAGACCAAACCTCTCACTGTGTCACAATATATATATATAATTAAAAGAATGCCAAACCCATCTCAAAGTGGGTTGGGAAGCATATTCAAACATAGGCCAAAGGGTAAAAAAAAGAGTAAATAAACTACAGACAATTGACTAGGATTTCATGATACAGCATTCCATTATCATGTCATAATGTAACATACGTAGGATTATTAATTTCTTTATTAGATAGTTCAAAAGAAATGTAGTGTGATCAAAAGCAAAGAGCTTGTTCATATTGTGCCAAAAAGAAGGAGCTAAAATGTGTTCTTCATGTTGCTGCTAGGTAGAAGGCCTCTCATTCTAAGGACAGCCGACCCCACTTGTCTTCTGCCGGGCACTACACATACAGTATGTAAAAAAAAAAAAAAAAAAAAAAAAAAAGTTCTTAGCTTTCCCCCCCTTTAATACCCAACAGAGAGATTTTCAGCAAGTTGATACAAAGAAAAAAAGGTTTGCTCTTGTCCTGTACGCCATCACAAAGTGCTAGTCTGGCACATTGAGCTGGTGAAGGATCCATCTCCATAAATAAATAAGTTACAAATGATCATTGCTTAAATGCGTCCTGCCACATGCTCATTTGTGCAGCCTCTCTGGGGGGCTTTATTCCTGCAACTGGAATGAATGTGGCTGATTTACAGATCACTGATGAGGCTCCGCTGAGACCCAAGACAGCCACAAAATGAAACATTTGTAAGATATGTTTGCTGGGGAAAAAAATTCACAGATTTTTTAAAAATTCCGTAAATGAGACGAGATGTAAAGCAATATTTCCAAACAATGTTGATTTGTGACTAATGTGCCTCGTAACAAATGACTCCCCAGTGCCTCTCAGTAAATACAATACCATTCACTCATTTTCTATAAATTGTTCAGTGGAGTTGAGTTAAATAAAGTTTCACTGTCTTTTCTGCCATGGCTTTGTCCATAGGCTTTGGCATGAGCCTAATAGGGCTGGCGGGATGGTTTGTCACAGAATGCATTTATTGGCGCCTGAGCTTTTTTTTTCTGTCATTTTGTGAAGTCCTTTTCTATAAAGTGAGGGTCCAGACCTGCCCTATGTAGTAACTACTTCTTAACCAGGATGTTTGTGAACATGGTGGGTTAATGTCCCATACATTTCATTGATTTAGTCTTCAAAGTAGCTCAGACTGGTTAGTAACCTAGAACTTTTTTTATCACCAAGTTCTCAAAAAAATAAAAGCACTGATTTATCCAATGCAACCCTCCTATTTAACAACAGGTGACAAGCTCTTTCTAACAAAGCTAAAACCAGCCCTGTACCTCACATGGATACATAGATCTGCCCAGTGCGAACATGGAGAAGTAAGGGCCCCATAGCAAGGATCAAACCGGGCCCCGCACACAGGACAGAAGGGTTTCCACCTAAATCCTTTTCATTGACCCCTGGGCCATTTTTCCACTGCCTCATTTGCTAAAAGTTGTTCCTTTAGAGGGTAGAGTCCTGACCAAGATTTCAAGTTTCTACCTCCAGTAGAAAAGGAAATGATCCCAACTATGATTGGGCCCCCTCTTGCCCTGGGCCCCATAGCAGTCGCCTGGTCTGCCGCTATGGTATTTACGCCCCTGGATCTGCCCATTCATTGTTCTGATAGATTTATACAAGGTGAAAACTCAAGGGGAGTGTCTTTTCTGCTGCAGCTCAGGGGGCGTGTCTCAGCTCTCCCTATCACAGCTCAGGATGCAGTTGAAGAAGGAAACTGAGCATGTGCGGCCTTCTCATTGAGCAGGACAAAGAAATAAGAAGGAAAAAACAGCAGGGGGTGCTATACAGATGCATTTTATTCAATAACTCAGTGGCTATGCTAAATTTTTAATTACATACAATTACAAAAGTATTCAGATCCATAATATTTTTCGTGGGACAACCCCTTTAAATCCTGTCAGGATGTTATCATTAAACCAGCGGACAAGGGGGGCAATGTTGTCCTTATGACCAGAGAGTATTATATGCTAGAAGCTAGGAGCAGTTGGGAGATGCTGGTACATCTGAGAAATTAGTAGGGGATCCTACAAGTAAGATACATTACGTTCACTTCATTTGAAGTACACTCTGTTCGCATGTAATCTCCCTCCAACCTCCAAATTGCTGTCATTGGTTTTAAACATGCTACCATGCTACACCCATCCTCAAAAAGCCTTCACTTGACCCATCTTCTTTGTCCAGTTATCGCCCCTTATCACTTCTTCCATATGCCTCACAGCTACTTGAGCAACATGTCCATTCTGAGCTGTCCTCTCACCTCTCCTCCTGCTCCTTCTTTGACCGGCTACAATCTGGCTTTTGACCCCACTCGACTGAAACTGCCCTTACAAAAGTCACCAATGACCTGCTAACAACCAAAACCAAAAAAACATTACTTTGTCCTCCTTATCCTTGACCTGTCCTCTGCCTTCGACACTGTTGACCACTTCCTTTCTTTTACAAACTCTCTCATCTCTTGGCATCACTGACCTGGCCCTTTCCTGGATCACATCAAACATCACAGACCGGACATTTAGTATCTCTGACTCTCACACCACCTCCTTGTCTCATTCCCTCTCTGTTGGTGTCCCGCAAGGCTCTGTCCTAGGACCCCTGCTCTTTTCTATCTACACTTTCGGCCTAGGACAGCTCATAGAGTCCCATGGCTTTCAGTATCACTTTTATGCTGATGACACACAAATCTACCTCTTTGGTCCAGACATCACCACCTTACTAGCCATAATCCCACAATGCCTATCTTCCATATCCTTCTTCTTCTCCTCTCGCTTTCTAAAACTTCACATGGATAAAACAGAATTCATCATCTTTTCCCAATCTTGCTCAACCCTCCCAACAGACCTATCTATCAAGATCTATGGCTGCACACTCTCCCCGGTTAACAAAGTCCGCTGCCTCGGAGTGACCTTGGATTCTGCCCTCTCTTTCGGACCACAAATCCAAGCCCTTTCCACCACCTGCCTCCTCCAACTCAAAAACATCTCCCGCATCTGTGCTTTCTTCAACTTTGAGTCAGCGAAAATGCTTGTACATGCCCTCATCATCTCCCGCCTAGACTCCTGCAACATTCTCCTCTGTGGCCTTCCATCTAGCGCTTGCACAATCCCCCAATCTATCCTCAACTCTGCTGCCCGACTAATTCACCTCTCACCCTGTTACTCCTCTGCCTCTCCCCTCTGCCAATCCCTTCACTGGCTCCCCATTGCCCAGCGAATTCAGTTCAGAATACTAACAAATACATACAAGGCGTTCCACAACCTGTCTCCTCCCTACATCTCTGAGCTGCCTTCCCAATACATCCCCACACGTATTCTCCGATCCTCACAAGACCTCCTTCTCTCCTCTTATCACCTCTTCCCACAATCGCTTCCAAGATTTCTCCAGTGCATCTCCCACACTCTGAAAACTCTCTGCCCCAACATATCAGACTCTCATCTACAATGGAATCCTTCAAAAGAAACCTGAAGACCCACCTCTTCAGTAGTGTTGATCACGAATATTCGAATTTCGAATTTTTAGCGTGAATATAGGTACTTTGAAAATTCGCGAATATTTAGAATATAGTTATATATATTCGTAATTTCGAATATTCAATTTTTTTTTCCCTTTTTTTAATCAGTACACATGATCCCTCCCTGCTTCTAGCTTGTGGGCCAATAAGAAGGCTGCAATATACTTGACTTTAGGAGTAGTAGTGTTTGCGAATTTTGCGCTATATTATTTTTTTTTGAATATTCGCTATATTGCTATATATTCTTGTTTTAGAATATTACGAATATTCGAAAAAACAAAGTTATAGCAATATAGCGAATATTTGAGAAAAAAAACGAATATAGAGCAATTTAGCTAATATAGTGCTATAATCTTCTTTGTCTATTAGTTGTAAGTTGAAAAATTCGCAATAAAAAATTCGAATCCGAAAATTAGAATTACGAAAATTCGCATATTACACAATCATTACCTTGCCGATTTTTCGAGTAAAAAAATCGTAGAATATAACGAATATTCAAATTTGCGAATATTTTACAAAATATTCGCGAAATTATCGCGAATTTGAATATGACCCCTGCCGCTCATCACTACTCTTCAGACAAGCCTAGCAACCAGTGACCCTGCTGCCTCTATACTGCCATGACCAACTTCACCTGCACCTACTGTGTCCTTCCTCCATAGCATGTAGATTGTAAGCCCTCATGGGCAGGGCCCTTTCTTCTTCTGTACCAGTCTGTAACTCGTCTTGTTCATGCTTAGTGCAATTTTCTGTAATATGTATGTATACCCCTTTTCATATGTACGGCGCTATGGAACGAATGGCTCTTTAATAATAAATAAATAAATGAATAATAATAATAATACACCTTCAGTTGCAGGGATCGCTACATCAATACGTAGAATGTGATATTCTCTCAAGAAGTATGGCTGAGAAACAGCTACCAGTTTCCCCATCAATACCATTATGGTATTTTTTACCTAAAATGCATAAGAACTTGGACCGCCCATTTGGGCGGCCTATAGTGGCTGGAATAGGTTCTATCACTGAACCCCTGTCTGAATACCTTGATTGGCTACTACGCCGATTACTTAAAGATATACCCTCGTACCTTAAGGACACAAATGACTTCCTCCTGGCGCTGAAATCCTTTCAGTGGCAAGAGGGATATTGCTTGATCTCTTTCGATGTAAAGAGTTTGTATACGCGCATACCGCATGATATTGGAGTAGCCTCAGTCAGGGAAGTCCTCACTATTGCCAATAAGAGTCAGAGATTTACCGAGTTTGTAGAAGAAGCCCTTCAGTTCATATTAACGAACAACACTTTTAGATTTGGTGATCAGTGGTATAAACAGAAATATGGCACTACGATGGGGACACCGGTGGCATGTACTCTTGCCAATATTTTTCTTGCTTGTGTTGAGGGTAGATATATCTATTCCCTGAGGAATCCATTTTTACGTTACATCCAATTGTTTTTGCGTTATATAGATAATATATTTATTGTTTGGCCATGTACAGCATCCCAGATTGGTGAGTTCGTAACTTATTTAAATGAACAAAGCAATATGAATATGAGGTTCAAATACAAATTCAGGGGCAAAGAATTGGAATTCTTGGACGTAGCTGTTGTGGTGGAGAAGGGCTTGTTGGTCACCAGGGGCTATAGAAAGCCCACTGTGACCAACTTGCTGCTCCACTATGGCAGCTTTCACCCTCAAAGTGTAAAACTAGCAGTTCCTTATGGTCAGTTTATTAGACTTAGGAGAATTAGAGGCTATCCCTCTAAACTTCTCCATCAAGCTATGATGAAAGCATTGCAGGTAACACTGGACAAACTGCGATCCAAACAGCATCCTCTCAGAAAACGAGAGGGGAAGCAGAATAGGTTTATGTTCTTATTTAAGTTATAGTATCATGGCAGGCTTTGGGAGATACTGTATTGCACAGAACAGACCTATAATAGAATTTAGACGCAGTCATACCTTAAAAGACAGATTGGTAAGAAGAAACTGTTCTTTTTTGTATGAATAATCCCCAGTGTAGAGTACTTTATTTTGGTGGTTTACAGCATAAGGTTAATCATTTTATAACATGTAGAAGCAGGTTCCTGGTATACCTGATAATGTGCCCCTGCGGCCGCTTCTTTATTGGTAAGACAATAAGATGTCTGTTTGAAAGGGTAAGAGAACACTTTAACTCTCTAGTGTCTGGTAAAGGATGCCCTCTCTGATTGAGCATGTCAGAGAGTTCCATGGAGGAGACACCAGGGTTCTCACATTTTCACGTATAGAGATAGTCCCAAGTCCATCTGCAGGGGGCCATAGACAGACTCCTACTACGCAAAGAAGCCAGTTGTATTATACTAGCCAATGCCATGGGCCTAAATTATAGAAATGATCTAAGTGTATTTTTGTGTGTGTTTTATAACGATGTACAAGTATTGATATTTTTTTCAGCATTGTGATGTTAGTTGTATGCTTGCATGGCAGCTAGGATCGGTGCTGGTATATAAACATTATGCATAGCGTCATGATGTTGAAGGCCTGAGGAAGCGTGTTGACACTAAATGGCCGTTGCTCTGCACCCCTGCTGCCATTGCATAATCCTTTGGATAAAAATAAACATTATTTGGATGATCACGGTGAGTGTCATCAGTATTACTTCACGTTGTAGTCATCAAAGTAACTTTTGCATGTTCTTATGATATTCAGGGCTGTTTTCACTTATTTTAATTTCAAAGGTTTTATTGAAATTTTTTTTTAAACAAAATTACTGAATCACAAAGAATTGCCATACAGTAACACTACATGTTCAGTCCAGAGCCAAAATCATACAGTTGTCAGAGCCAAGTCACAATCATCTAGCATGGACAAAATGTGTAATACAGCCTTACAGTATTTCCAAATTATAACAGTGGAAGAAAAGGAAATACAAAAAAATAAAAATAAAATGCTGCTAGTGCAGTCATGTTATGCTGAAGTGGAAATTTCATATGGTCAATAAATCCCAACTGGCTCCCGACTATAAACTAAGTGTTTTCACTTATAAAATAAGTGTTTTCACTTATTTTAGGTAATCATTTTCACTTTATTTCACTTCAACACTGTTATTAGTGCTCAGTTGTACAAAAGTTAAAAAATGAAGTTTGCAATTTTGCAAGTGTGTACAGAAATAAAATGTCAAAACGAATTCCCGTTTTGTTTGGTGGTTTTGATACAATGCATAATGTGTCTTTGCATGGTCTTGTATGTTTATTATATAGAAATATAATGTGTCTGCAAAAAAGTAAAATCTTAAGACTTTATAAATGAAATCTAAAACCATACACAGCTAGCTGGCAGCTGAATGTTAATTAAACTAACAGCCATCTTTCCCAATTCCCCCCCTTCCCCCCAGACACATGTTCACTTAGGGGGTCATTTATAAAACTGGTGTAAAGTGGAACTGGCTTAGTTGCCCATAGCGACCAATCAGATCCCACCTTTTATTTTCCAAAGATGACCCCATTAGTGTGCATTAGTTCTGGATGGATAGAAAGGAAATGTCCATTATCTCTGGTGGGGGATTATCTCTCCTGAAAACCAAAGGATCGGCAATGTTGAAATGCAAAAGCCCAATCCTTCTCTTCCTTGACTTCTACACCTGGTTTAGGCATAGAAAATGGTCTAAATGTAAGACAGCAAAGAAGCGCCTCTATATAACTTCAGAGATCCGCCACCAGAGCAGGGGCATCTAAAATGCCGGTTTTAATAAATGTGCCCTATATTCTTTAGTCATAGTATTATTTACTATTGTGAGCCCATTACTGTTATTTTATTATTTGTATAGATATTTAATGCTGTGCCCTTAAATGGTGTTAAATAGTGCCTTCCTGATGGACCTGGAGCAGGAGGACAGAACGTGGCAACTAGTGCTGGCCACCACATAGGGGGAACTTCTCTAAAGGTATTTTGTGCTGCTGGGACATTATTGTGTGATGAACTTCAATACTTGGTTCTGCTGGCGCAGTATATTATGCTGCACGGTTGTGTTTGGCTCTGCTTTGGGTGATATTTTGTGCCGCAGTATAGTATCGCTGGCTTCTCAAACTTGTCTTGGCCCTGCCTTCTGTCAATTTGAACTCTCCTATAATATGGGGCTCATTTTAATGTTTTAGCGGGCCACTTTATGTTCTAAGTCCTCACTTGATTTTATCAGACAATTTATTCACTGCTCCCCATAGGTGAAAACTTGTTATTCCAGGACCAGAAGAGTTGACACATTTGCATATACACCATCATTCATTACGCCACATGTCAATCCATGTTAATCTTCATACCAATGCAAACAATAGCACTCATGTAAGGTCACTGAGCCACTAAAGGTACTAATACACTGACAGATCAGCCAGGCGTTCCCTCCCGACAATCACCTGCTCACTGGAGGAGGAGGAGGAGGCTATTATGTGAGATGGGGAAACAGCTTTCATTGTCTGAGCATTGTGTTTGTTTAAATGAAAAATGATCTGGACTGACATTCTGCTGTTTGGCCACCAGATGCCGCTGTTTCGTAAGCACAGCAACAGACTGCATTTCATGTGATGTTGGGAACTCTCAGGGGGTGGAGAGGAAGGCAGCAGCCAACTTCGAGTGAGGCTGTGAGAGACACTAAGGAACTGCGTGAGCAGTGAATCTGACGGCATCCAGGTGTGAGAGTGACCAGAGCTGCAGCTAAGTGAAGCTGATCATGTTCAAGACCCTGATCCTGTCCAGAGGAACGAGGATTGCTTCAAGAAACGCTGATGAGAGCTGAGGAGCAAAGCAACATACACTGTGGTACCGCATGCTTGTTGGAGAGGCATTTGTTCTGTTCAGAGACACCAGCGGATGCAGAGCAGACCCGGGTCAGTTGGCGCCTAGGGACTGAGACCAGACCTGCAATTAGTTAGTTAGGGTCTCTGTTTGTGTCAGGCCACAAGTGTTACTACTGTTCATTGCAAGGACTCCATAACTTAAAGTGACATTTCACATTGGAGAGCTGATAAAATGCTCACAAACTCAAGCCAGGCTGACGTTTTTCTCAGAAGGAATACTCAGGCACATGCTACAGGACCAGTTATAGGAGGGGAAATACTGTGGATCTGTGTAAGATTGCAAGCTGTTGTGCTGCACCGCAGGCTAGTCCGCACCACACACCCATACAGTAATTCTTGTACTTTTAGGGTAATAACAGGTAAGGTGTGGCAGTTTATTTGTGCCCGCCAGTAGGTAAATTACTGCTCTTTACTCCTGCATCCATCGGAGGGCGCTGTGCTGTGCAGCACATGGGTCTCAGCCTTTGGGCTGGGTGTATATAAATTTATTGTATGTTCTCAGCATTTGTGATTGTGTTTTTGCCACATTTAAGTAAAATTCTGTTTTGGCAAAAGTTGGTGTTGGGGCTGCTTTCCTGGTTCGTGACTTCACTGTATCCTGGGGAGCTCACCCCGGTACACAGCTTACAATTAATTACATGCAGCGATCTCCTCCTCAATATAGGGCCGAGTAATTTTAAATGCCATCTCTTGTCCCTATAGTTATCATCGTTTACGTCGTGTAATAGTCGTGCTGCTGCCGGCAAACGAGGAATTTTAAACATTTTAAAAGCTCCTGATTACTCGAAGAATGAGCGCTTGCTCCTTCATTGGGTAATTGGCTGCAGTATTACACTGCCAGATGATGACTGACGAGCGTTCATATGAAAGCTTATTAGCGATCATCTTAGTGATTATCTATTGGTGTAAATAGGGCCTTAAGCAAACTTTGTTTTAGAGGCCAAACATCTACAAAACTTCATAAATGACCTTTTAGTTTTTATCTTAATGACTTTTATTAATTGGCCTCTTATCTATGAACTGAACAATAGGAAGAACTCTCGCTTTGCCGCGAGGGTAGGAGATAATGTTCATTGAATAACTGAAGACTGTTTCCAGACCTGCGTAATAAGATAATTATTTCAATAAACCTTTGTGCTGATTTTAATGATAAATGGTTAGAGGCCGTTAAAAGCCTTGTAGCTTTCAGTCAATGAAATTCCTTTTCATAACAGCGATGGTTCTTTCTTGATGCATTGAACAGAATAAAAAAAAAAAAAAAAGTTTTAGTAATGTAATATGGCAATATAGTTCCATGAATGTATTACATACCTGAGTTGAAAAACTGAGAACAGAGTTTTTATTGATATGTGTATTGTTCGTGTGCTATTCTATGTCCTTATAATTTCTACATAGCTTCATGCACCGCAAGCATAAAAGACCACTTTAAAGGAACCTGTCATGTTGAATAAGATGTTAGAACTGCAGCACTTTATAGATCAGGATGAGCTGAGCAGATTTATATACAGTTTGGTGGGAAAAGATTCAGTATAACTTGTATTTTAACAATTTTAATATCTGCTTTGTATACTTAGGAGTCCAGTATTAGGGTTGAGCAAACCCGTGGAAGTTCGGGTTCGCCGGGTTTGGCCGAACTTCAGATCAAAGTTCGGGTTCGGGACCCGAACTTCGCCCCAAACTCGGACCCCATTTAAGTCAAAGGGGACCCGAACATCACTTTATTATTTTCCGTTATAACATGGTTATAACGGAAAATAATAGCATTCTTAAAACAGAATGCTAAATAAAATGTCTATTGTCTATGTCTAGTGAGGGCTTAAAAAAAAAAAAAACTCACCTCATCCACTTGATCGCGCTGCCGGTATCTTCTTTTCTTCAGGACCTGCAAAAGGACCTCTGGTGACGTCACCACACTCACTACGTGGTGATCGCAGTGATGTCACCGCAGGTCCTGCTGAATGAAGATAGAAGGTCCTTCTTTCTTCATTCAGCAGGACCTGCGGTGACATCACCGCACTCACCATGTGGTGAGCGCAGTTACGTCAACGCAGGTCCTTTGGCAGGTCTTTAAGAAATAAAGATACCGGCTGCGCGATCAAGTGGATGAGGTGATTTATTTTATTTTTTTAACCCCTCAATAGACATTTTATTTAGCATTCTGTTTTAAGGATGCTATTATTTTCCGATATAACCATGCTATAACGGAAAATAATAAAATCACCCGAACACCGAACCCGAAATTCATTGAAAAAGTCTGGGTACCCGAACTCGCAAAGCTCGGTACAAACCAAAAGTGGGGGGAAAATTGCAGTGCGTCTTTAGGGGGGCGAATGCTGCAGTTTACACTGATACACCGCCGACCGCATGCTACACAGTGTGGCCGGAGGGTGCATCAGCGGGGAGGGAGGAGGGGCTGGGGGCCGGCATCTGGTTTAGGAATGGCAGCGGGGCCAGATGCAGTCACTGAATTCTATTGCACTGGGCCCCGCTCACTGTAGTAATCTTATCGAAGTGTAGGTATTGTTAAACAATAGAATTAATTTTTATTCCAGCAGACTGTAATACCGTACTTACTAACTTGCGGTGCAATAGAGTACAGTGACTGCACCGGGCCACGCTGCCATTACAAAACTAGATGCTGGCCCCCACCCCTGTATTGGGGGTCATTCACACTACACAGGGACATTGTTATGGGGGGATCTGTGGATGCTATTTATGTGTCATCCACACATCCCCCCATAGCAGTGTCATGCCATCCACAGATGCCCCATAACAGTGCCATCCACAGATCCCATCCATAGCAGTGTCATGCCATGCACAGACGCCCCCATAACAGTGCCATCCACAGATCCCCATAACAGTGCGTCATTCACAGATCCCCCATAATAGTGTCATCAACAGACCACCATTAGTTCAAAACCCACCAAAAGCACACCTTTTGGTTCAAAATATTTATTTTCTTTTTTTCCTCCTCAAAAACCTAAGTGCGTCTTATAGGCCGGTGCGTCTTATAAGGCGAAAAATACGGTATGTAGAGGTCTTTTTGTTTAAATACAGATATTGAAAGGGAACATAAAAAATAACATCTTTAAAAATTCTTAAAAAGTATGCTACACATAAAAACGTGATTTAAACAATAAGTCATTTTCTGATGACACATTCCCTTTAAGCTCTTGAGCTCCCCCTAGAGGCTATTGCAAGAGGCCAGTATTTTTAATAAAGGGACTTTGGATCTTTCAGAAAAACAGAACAGGAGACACAATGAAGATACATGTAAAATAATCAGAAGGGATTGGTGGGAAAAGGTGAACGTTCACTTTAAGCAATTGTTTAGTATGGAAATATTGGGATCCCACGATCAAACATTCTGGCTGTTTTGAACAGAGGCTAGCTAGATTTTACTTATTAGTTGCAACATGTCAGGCATTGGAATTCATCTACGACTTTTTGCCAGTGTTATTATACTCATTTACATACCAGTCAAAATATGTTGCTGCCGTTGTATTTTGCATTACTTTGAAATTCCTGAAATAACAGCTGAAGGAAAGAGCTGAGCGCGATTCAATGGCATTGTGCAGTGCATGATGCTTGAAATTCATTTTATTCAAAGCCAGTGGGGTGAGAAATCATTTCTGCAATGCAAGAAAAAAAAAAAAAAAAGTACAATCGTCTAAATCGGATAACAATATGTGCTCTGATTTCTCCCTCTTTTCTGGGTCATAAAGTAAAAGAAATTTATATGTTAAAAATCTTGCAAAATAACTTTAGTAGGTCAATTCTATATGAAAGTCAATGGCCCGCATTCACTAAGAGGTGTTAAGTATTAGGAGACTTGTGCAGGTTGTATGTATCAGAGGCAACTAGGTGCTTATTCAGTGAAAGAGTCACATTCAGCATTAATGCCTAATGGTCTTATGTAAATTTCTCATAAGCTGTAATGCCTTTTTATAAAATGCATGATTTATATATTGTAGCATGAAATTTGTTAAATTAGATTAATCACTGCAGACTACACATGGAAGGACACATTAGTAATGGCAATACATCTAAAAATTGATATGGTATAATTTGGGACATTGTCACTATCTGTTCTTTCTGCATCCCATCATTACTGGTATTACTTGCAGTACCATACCAGACCACATGGTGTGCTGTTAAAAGACAATTTACAACAAACTACATCCGTACTTCTGCATTAGGCCTCATGCACACGACAGTTGTTTTTTTTTTCCGTCCGCAAATTGTGCGTCCGCCCCAAAAAACGGATGGGGCATCAGTTACAGATCCCTTGTAATAAATGCCTATCCTTGTCCGCAAATGTGAAAAAAGTAGGACATGCACAATTTTTTTTGCTGAAGGGAAACACGGACAACGGACTCGGAACACAAACGGATGAACTATCAGCATTTTTTTGCTGACCCATTGAAACGAATAGGTCCCCATCCTATCCGCAAAAAAAACGGAACGGAGGCCGAGAAAAACAACTGTCATGTGCATGAGGCCTTATATTAACATATTTTAACTTGTTTGAGCCATCTTTGTGACAATTTTATAATGATTTTGGGGTAGAGTCCAGCAGCTTTTCCGCTTGATGGTTAGCTTGTTGACATTGAAAATGGCTGCTTCCTATTTATTACATGGCTCCTAAAAATCTGTATGGCTCTGGTTCATGAAAAGGATTCTTAAAGAGGACCTCTCACCTCTCCTAACATTCCTGTTTTAAAAGCGTCATGCATTCCCCATGTAATAACTAGTGATGAGCATCAGGGGCAATATTCAAATTCACAATATTTTGCGAATATTCGTCATAAATTTGTGAATTCAAGAATTCGCCATTATTTTCCTGATTGCGAAAATTGGCAATGTAATATGAGTGTACTGCGCGCGCAATACAGGCGTGGGTCTCTTTTGCTAAATTTTTCAAGCTGCTAGAAGTTTCCTGAGACTGGAGAAAATGGTTGGCACGGCAGAACATTACAATAGCTTTATATGCAGATAGAGTGCTTCAATATATTAGCAATTGCGCAAATCGGCAATTAATGATGCACATATTTTGGCGCACTACGTGCAACTTCACATTTTAGCAGGTCTGACCACATATTACTGATTGGTGCACTAAGTATTGTTGTGAACTTGTGACATCACAGCGCTATGTCTGTAGCATGTGTGTATGGACAGCAGAACCTATCAGATACACTATATCAGGATATAACCTACACTGACTATCTCCCACTATATGTATTATATATATAAGCTAACTCACTAACTATCTAATGTAATTACACAGCAAAGCACAGAGCACAGCAATGACACTGCTCTCTCTCTCAGAACTGCAAAAAAAAAAACTGCAGAAAATGGCTGCCGGGGAGGTTCTTATATAGTAAGGGGTAGGCAACTTTCCTATTGGTTGCTAGGGATGTTGCTAAGCTCAGAACAATACATTGCAGCCTTCTCATTGGCCCACAAGCAAGGAGCAGGGAGGGATCATTGTTCAGATGAAACAAAATCTAGAATATTTGCGAATACGAATATACTGTATAGCACTATATTCTAGATCTTCGCGAATTCTCGAAGTGGCAATATTCGCTATTAAAATTTGCGATTCAAATATTTTGGCCCAACACTAGTAATAACAATTCTTGAGCATCTATTCTTATGTCTCTATGTTGTGTAATTCCTTTATTAATTTTACTAGAAGTTATGAATGAATTGCTAGCAGTCTGCAGTAAGGGTACAGAGGGGAGGTAACCAGTTGGGGGTGTGCATCTGCACAGACTCACTCTATCCAATCAGTGCTGCCATTTTCAGACAGTGCAGGCACACCCCCCCAACTTGTTACCGCCCCTCTGTACCCTTACTGCAGACTGCTAGCAATTTAATTCATAACTTCTAGTAGAAATAATAAAGGAATGGCACAACATAGAGCCATAAGAATAGATGCTCCAGAATTGATATTACATGGGGAATGCATGTAGCTATTAAAACACGCATGTCAGGAAAGGTTAAAGGTCCTCTTTAAAGGGGGTCTTTGACTGCCCTAAAAAATCACTTACCTATTGAATGCTGTTCTGTTCCAACACCGAGGCTCCCAAGGCTCCTGGCCTTGTTCCTTCCCAGACATGTTCCCAAGTAGCATGTAACTATAGAGGCTCAGTGGTTAAATGCAACAGCAAAAGCTATCGGTGCAAATCAATCCTAAATGAGGAAAAAAAGTTTCACATACAATAGAGGATGCTATAAAATCTTGCTATAGGGCCCAGCCTTTGCTAGTTATGCCCAGAAATAATAATAATAATAACATTTATTTCTATAGCGTCACAATATTCCGCAGCGCTTTACAAGTTCATAGGCTTCATATACAAAACAAAAATAACTGGATAATATGCAACTGAAGCACTAGGAGTCAGGGCCCTGCTCACAAGAGCTTACAATCTATGAGGAATTGGGGGTGACACATAAGGTAGTTGATTGTGATAAGTATGATTTAAGCCATTATTGAACAGACAGGAGATGTGACGGCCCATTTGCTTCGGGTTTGGGACTACTAGAGGATCGAGTTCAGGCCAGAGGAGTTGGTGGGGGGGAGGTTTAGTCGGGGAAGAGTCAGTTTAGGTAGCTTGATAAGGCCTCTTTCACACTTGCGTTGTCCGGATCCGGCGTGTACTCCACTTGCCGGAATTACACGCCGGATCCGGAAAAACGCAAGTGTACTGAAGGATCCGTCTTCAAAACGCTTTCAGTGTTACTATGGCAGCCAGGACGCTATTAAAGTCCTGGTTGCCATAGTAGGAGCGGGGAGCGGGGGAGTGGTATACTTACAGTCCGCGCGGCTCCCGGGGCGCTCCAGAATGACGTCAGAGCGCCCCATGCGCATGGATGACGTGCCATGCGATCACGTGATCCATGCGCGTGGGGCGCCCTGACGTCACTCTGGAGCGCCCCGGGAGCCGCACGGATGGTAAGTATGCTGCTCCCCCGCTCCCCGCTACACTTTACCATGGCTGCCAGGACTTTAGCGTCCCGGCAGCCATGGTAACCATTCAGAAAAAGCTAAATGTCGGAAAAAGCTAAACGACGTTTAGCTTAAGGCCGGATCCGGATTAATGCCTTTCAATGGGCATTCATTCCGGATCCAGCCTTGCGGCAAGTCTTCAGGATTTTTGGCCGGAGCAAAAAGCTAAGCATGCTGCGGTATTTTCTCCGGCCAAAAAACGTTCCGCTCCGGAACTGAAGACATCCTGATGCATCCTGAACGGATTTAACTCCATTCAGAATGCATTAGGATAAAACTGATCAGGATTCTTCCGGCATAGAGCCCCGACGACGGAACTCTATGCCGGAAGACAAGAATGCAGGTGTGAAAGAGCCCTTAGCCTGCCTGAAAAGATGTGTTTTTAAGGCACGTTTGAAGGTAGAGAAGTTGTGGATTAACCTAGTATTCCGGGGCAGAGTATTCCAGAGAGTAGGTGCAGCTCGAGAAAAGTCTTGAAGACGGGAGTGAGAGGTACGAATTATTGAGGTTATTAATCTTAGGTCACTAACAGAACGGAGAGCACGAGTAGGGTGGTAGATGGAGATAAGGGAGGAGATGTATGGAGGTGCAGCACTGTGGAGAGCTTTGTGGGTGAGGGTGAGAAGTTTGAACTGTATTCTGTGGTGGATGGGCAACCAGTGAAGTGACTGGCACAGGCTACTAGCATCAGTGTAGCGGTTGGATGGATAGATGAACCTGGCTGCAGCATTTAGGACAGACTGAAGGGGGGGAGTTTAGTGAGAGGGAGACCGATTAGTAATGCGTTGCAGTAGTCAAGACGAGAATAATTCAAGGCAACAACAAGAGTTTTTGCCGTTTCCACCTTAAGAAAAGGGCAGAAAGAGAATTAGAACTAAACAAGATAGTTACTTAGACCCCATAAACTGAATACTGTATAATGGACTAAGTGTAATGTTCTTGTCTAGCTCAAATCGAGAACTTTGGCTTGGTAGCTGTCCATTTATCTGTTGTTCTGTAAAATCAAGCAGATATTTTGTTGAGGGACATTTAAAAACTCACCAGCTCACACTGATAAGGCATTCATTTATTAACTAAAGGGGTCATCTAAGATTAGGGGTAAAAAAAAGTCTGCATTTTTTCTATAAACAGCGCCACTCTTGTCCATAGGTCGGGTCTAGTATTGCAGCACAGTTATGTTTAAATAGATAGGGCAATCCAAGGCACAGCCCACAGACCAGATTTCTGCTTCCGACCTTTTTCCTATTCTCATACAACTCTTTCTACAACCCCCTGCTATTTAGTATTCACATAAGAACAGGGGGATATGTCATTTGTCAAACTTCTGAAATGTTCTCAAACTTGATAAAAACCACAGAAGCCATGCTTAACTTTCACTTGGCTGAGCAGACATAAAAGTGATCATAGACATAATTACAGTTCACTCCAGTAAGGTAAATTATAATGAGATATCCCTCTTTCCATTCCTCTCCTTTAATCATCCTCCATCCATCATTATAAACGTGATTAGAAGGATCTTGTCGTTTTCCAAATTATTTATCCTTCCTGCTGATTTCCTTTTATTGACTCGCTCCACTTCCTCTCATGCTATTGGCTTAGGCTATTTATCTTGATTAGTAATTGCAATTTGTCCCCTTAATAATAATATTTCCTACAGGTGGATTATTACTAATATGCTTAATATATTGTTGGCATTTGGCAGATTGTGCTATGAATGACTTATATAACGGTGGCATTCTAGTCAGCGGTTTGGAGCTCACAGATTCTGAAGTTTCTGCAAAATTACAGAACGTCTGGATATTATATTGATAAAAGTTCACCAGCTTTAAGGGTCTGAAGCAATTCTTATTTGTTATGGAGGTTTTAGTACTCACCACATTGTGTCTTCTTTATCTACCAGTAGTAAGAGGTTCCCGTTATCATGTCTGTAGGCTTTCTGCAAATTTCACTAGACAATCCATCTGGTATAAAACAGTAAATTGAAGACAACAAAACTGATGGTATACAAATAACGTGTCAGAACATTCACACACTCATTTCCAGGCTTGGCTCTTGCTACCTAGTTCAAATAGAGTTGGAGAATGTGCCCTGCAACACCCATATGACTACAGAACCCTCCCTCTATTGGAATAGAAAGAGTGATCCCACTATCGGGAACTTCACTAGATAATTTTTTAATGTAATGGAATCTACCTTGAGTTCACTAGTAGCTGCTGGCTGGTGGAAAGTTCGAATAGTCATACTAGCTGGGGTCAGAATCAGATCGGTAAAGTGCCAAAACCAAAAACAGTATCCAATTACAATGTCAAAAACAAGTTGAGTCAAAACCAAGAGAAACCAAAGGTACAGAGACATAAATGCAGGAAAATGGTCACTAAACATTTTGAAGTCAAAAATAGCAGCAGGCAAGAGAAGTGGAGTAAACAAGCCTGGTCAAAAACACCAGAATATTCATGATATTCATAGAGAACTAACACACATGAACCAGGTAACATGTACAATAACTGGAAAAAAGGCATTGCCCAAGTAGAATATGAATAGAACACTGATTGGCTCTCAAGCCCATCTTCCTTCTCCTCCTCTGCTCCAGAACAAGAGAACTCATCAAGCTACACCCTTTCCTACTTGTTTGTCTAACTTCTGGAGCAGAGACTGTTGCAGGAAGAGTAGATGCAGCAATAGTTCCTCACTAAGTGTTTCATAGAATTTGCACTGGAGAGTTTATGGGACTGGGAAGCAGCAGAGGAGAACATGACACAGATTTTACATCACACCAAGAAGAGCCGGGATACTCAGCAAGCATGGTGGAAGAAAATGTGCATTTACAGAAACCAGTAGAGAGAAAGAAAAGGACTCGAAATATGCTGAACTACATTTATATCTACAGCTACATGTATGCCTATAGGACAGCTACCTCGCCCTGATGACGGCTCTCAGAAGGCAAGACACAGTGTAGCATAAAAATAGCATTGACCAAAGAACATCTCACCCCACATAGCTAAAGAGCAGTACAGAATATATAGTACTACACAATACTGTAGAGAGGAGCTACTAAACAACCAATCAAAGCATGCACTCCAGTTTGTTTAACAAGCCAATAGTACATACTAGTATGCTGGACTTTCCAACTAATCACATATGTCAAAGATTGATGACCCCCTGCTGGTTTATGGCCTTTATGTTGATTTATGGTTTATGGGATTTTTAGGTTTCCTCTTGTTTTTGTTCCAATAGACTGAATATTAGCCTCTGGGCCTATATAAGCTCCAGTCAGCAAATTAATTAGCTGGGTCGCAATACACAGCTGATAACATTATCTGTTAACCATATGATTGGACAAAGGAAATATAGTGTATTTTGCCCAGGGAGAGTTTTTAAAAAACCCACCTGGATATGAGTGGGGAATCTGTGAGAGTGTGGCCATGCTATATAACATCAGACGTTGAGTCACAGCTCCCTGGATAAATGAATAGCTAAACCACATATTTTAGGGACATGAGCTTAGTTTTCATGTAACCCTTTTCTTTCATCATTCCTCATTTATTTATTTTTTATAACTAAGTGCACTGTTGTTAAATTATACTAAACCATTAAGTTTAACAGCTGCTGTGTTGTCCTGTCGATGGAACCAACTTAAATATAGAATTGCAATGTAGAAAGCAGTGTATTGGCTCGGCTGCAGAATACCTGAGAGTGGTACCCTCTGCAGTTGCTGCACAGTTGGTGGAAATATTTCTAGCATAGGTAGGAGTCCCAGCAGATAAGGGTGGGGTGTCAGAGAATAGAGTACAGTATCTGTCTTTGTATAGCCTGGGGTAGTCTGGTGGTATTTATTACAGAGCAGGCAATAATTGGGAACAGACCATTTTTTCCGGAGAATTGCCTGCTCATCAGAGGAGGTGAGATCTGCATTTACAAGAAGCAATCACCTCCACTCTATGAGGACAATCAATCGTTACTGTCATTGCTCATCCCAATAGAGGACCATTATTTCTGGGCAGCAGGTCTGTGTTTACACAGCACAAAAATGATGATTTCTATGTTCGCATCAAAAATGCTTTCACAGTGTTAGACTGAGGTTCCTTGGGACCACCAGAGGAAATTATTCTCGGGGGCTCAACTTCTGTATAATCAATAAAGACTAATAGGTTTTTAATCAAAGAAATAGACCCTAGCGGCAAGTGATTAGTTCTAAAGGCAGCTCCAAATAGACTTTATCGCCTGGACCTTTGAGGCCCATTGTAGTTTCAGAGACTGGTCCACCAGAAGATCCTCTGGTGCTCTGGTGGGTCAAGGTAACCCTATGCTTTAATCTGTTGAAAAAGCATGTGTTCAATCATCAGGTGATTGGCAGCACCTTAACACAGGCCAATTGTTGGGAACCAGCATTCATATAAAGTGTTTGTTCACAACAGTCGTCGAGTGTAAAAGGCCTTTAGGCACAATACATCATTTTTACACTATATGATGATGGCATCAATGAATAGTGTTATTATGAAAATGTATAGAGATACGGGTATTTATACTGTATGAAAGTATACTATACTAATTCTGCACAGGGCACCATTCAGTGGAAGGCCAGTATCTAAAGTGGGCTTTTCTTTGAGGAGGACAATTTATAGAACTGCTTTGAACAAAGTTAGATGCTTATGAGGGGATCAGAACATTTTGGGCATTTTCATTAAGTTAACGAATGTATACATTTCCTGTCATACAGAGTTTTGTGGCGACATAACTAGGGATGAGCGAACTCGAACTGTATAGTTCGGGTTCGTACCGAATTTTGGGGTGTCCGTGACACGGACCCGAACCCGGACATTTTCGTAAAAGTCCGGGTTCGGGTTCGGTGTTCGTCGCTTTCTTCGCGCTTTTGTGACGCTTTCTTGGCGCTTTTTGAAAGGCTGCAAAGCAGCCAATCAACAAGCGTCATACTACTTGCCCCAAGAGGCCATCACAGCCATGCCTACTATTGGCATGGCTGTGATTGGCCAGAGCACCATGTGACCCAGCCTCTATTTAAGCTGGAGTCACATAGCGCCGCCCGTCACTCTGCTCTGATTAGCGTAGGGAGAGGTTGCGGCTGCGACAGTAGGGCGAGATTAGGCAGATTAACTCCTCCAAAGGACTTGATTAACTGATCGATCTGCAGCTGTGGATCATTGAGCTGCTGATCCTCAATTGCTCACTGTTTTTAGGCTGCACAGACCGTTTGTCAGTCTCATTTTTCTGGGGTGATCGGCGGCCATTTTGTGTCTTGTGGTGCGCCAGCACAAGCTGCGACCAAGTGCATTTAACCCTCAATGGTGTGGTTGTTTTTTGGCTAAAGCCTACATCAGGGTGAAGCTGTGACACCAAGTGCATTTAACCAGCAATAGTCTGTTCATTTTTTGGCCATATACAAAATCAGGGGCAAGCTGCGCCTGTCACCAAGTGCATTTAACCCTCAATGGTGTGGTTGTTTTTTGGCTAAAGCCTACATCAGGGTGAAGCTGTCACACCAAGTGCATTTAACCAGCAATAGTCTGTTCATTTTTTGGCCATATACAAAATCAGGGGCAAGCTGCGCCTGTCACCAAGTGCATTTAACCCTCAATGGTGTGGTTGTTTTTTGGCTAAAGCCTACATCAGGGTGAAGCTGTCACACCAAGTGCATTTAACCAGCAATAGTCTGTTCATTTTTTGGCCATATACAAAATCAGGGGCAAGCTGCGCCTGTCACCAAGTGCATTTAACCCTCAATGGTGTGGTTGTTTTTTGGCTAAAGCCTACATCAGGGTGAAGCTGTCACACCAAGTGCATTTAACCAGCAATAGTCTGTTCATTTTTTGGCCATATCCCAGTCTAATTCTGTCACTAAATCCATACCGGTCACCCAGCGCCTAAATACTAGGCCTCAAATTTATATCCAGCTAAATCTGTCCCTAGTGCTGTAGCTGGGCGAGTTATTTAGTGTCCGTTCAAGCACATTTCTTGTTCTGGGTTGAAATACAATTCCCAATTTAGCAATTTCATAATTTAGTGGTTCCTGCTATATCAGAGCTCTTTGAAATCTATCCCAAAAAGGGTATATAATATTGAAGGTGCACATAGGGTCATTCAGAGTAACTTCACACACACCCGCTACTGTGTATTTCCAAGTCTAATTCTGTCACTAAATCCATACCGGTGACCCAGCGCCTAAATACTAGGCCTCAAATTTAATTCCCTCTAAATCTCTCGTTACCCACCGCTGTACTGTTGTTGCTGGGCAAGATATTTAGTGTCCGTCAAAGCACATTTTTTGTTCTGGGTTGAAGTACAATTCCCAATTTAGCAATTTCATAATTTAGTGGTTTCTGCTATATCAGAGCTATTTGAAATCTATCCCAAAAAGGGTATATAATATTGAAGGTGCACATAGGGTCATTCAGAATAACTTCACACACACCCGCTACTGTGTATTTCCAAGTCTAATTCTGTCACTAAACCCATACCTGTCACCCAGCGCCTAAATACTAGGCCTCAAATTTAAATCCCTCTAAATCTCTCGTTACCGTTGTCCTGTTGTAGCTGGGAAAGTTATTTAGTGCCCGTCAAAGCACATTTTTTGTTCTGGGTTGAAGTACAATTCCCAATTTAGCAATTTCATAATTTAGTGGTTCCTGCTATATCAGAGCTATTTGAAATCTATCCCAAAAAGGGTATATAATATTGAAGGTGCACATAGGGTCATTCAGAATAACTTCACACACACCCGCTACTGTGTATTTCCAAGTCTAATTCTGTCACTAAATCCATACCGGTGACCCAGCGCCTAAATACTAGGCCTCAAATTTAATTCCCTCTAAATCTCTCGTTACCCACCGGTGTACTGTTGTTGCTGGGCAAGATATTTAGTGTCCGTCAAAGCACATTTTTTGTTCTGGGTTGAAGTACAATTCCCAATTTAGCAATTTCATAATTTAGTGGTTTCTGCTATATCAGAGCTATTTGAAATCTATCCCAAAAAGGGTATATAATATTGAAGGTGCACATAGGGTCATTCAGAATAACTTCACACACACCCGCTACTGTGTATTTCCAAGTCTAATTCTGTCACTAAACCCATACCTGTCACCCAGCGCCTAAATACTAGGCCTCAAATTTAAATCCCTCTAAATCTCTCGTTACCGTTGTCCTGTTGTAGCTGGGAAAGTTATTTAGTGCCCGTCAAAGCACATTTTTTGTTCTGGGTTGAAGTACAATTCCCAATTTAGCAATTTCATAATTTAGTGGTTCCTGCTATATCAGAGCTATTTGAAATCTATCCCAAAAAGGGTATATAATATTGAAGGTGCACATAGGGTCATTCAGAATAACTTCACACACACCCGCTACTGTGTATTTCCAAGTCTAATTCTGTCACTAAATCCATACCGGTGACCCAGCGCCTAAATACTAGGCCTCAAATTTAATTCCCTCTAAATCTCTCGTTACCCACCGCTGTACTGTTGTTGCTGGGCAAGATATTTAGTGTCCGTCAAAGCACATTTTTTGTTCTGGGTTGAAGTACAATTCCCAATTTAGCAATTTCATAATTTAGTGGTTTCTGCTATATCAGAGCTATTTGAAATCTATCCCTAAAAGGGTATATAATATTGAAGGTGCACATAGGGTCATTCAGAATAACTTCACACACACCCGCTACTGTGTATTTCCAAGTCTAATTCTGTCACTAAACCCATACCTGTCACCCAGCGCCTAAATACTAGGCCTCAAATTTATATCCAGCTAAATCTGTCCCTAGTGCTGTAGCTGGGCGAGTTATTTAGTGTCCGTTCAAGCACATTTCTTGTTCTGGGTTGAAATACAATTCCCAATTTAGCAATTTCATAATTTAGTGGTTCCTGCTATATCAGAGCTCTTTGAAATCTATCCCAAAAAGGGTATATAATATTGAAGGTGCACATAGGGTCATTCAGAGTAACTTCACACACACCCGCTACTGTGTATTTCCAAGTCTAATTCTGTCACTAAATCCATACCGGTGACCCAGCGCCTAAATACTAGGCCTCAAATTTAATTCCCTCTAAATCTCTCGTTACCCACCGCTGTACTGTTGTTGCTGGGCAAGATATTTAGTGTCCGTCAAAGCACATTTTTTGTTCTGGGTTGAAGTACAATTCCCAATTTAGCAATTTCATAATTTAGTGGTTTCTGCTATATCAGAGCTATTTGAAATCTATCCCAAAAAGGGTATATAATATTGAAGGTGCACATAGGGTCATTCAGAATAACTTCACACACACCCGCTACTGTGTATTTCCAAGTCTAATTCTGTCACTAAACCCATACCTGTCACCCAGCGCCTAAATACTAGGCCTCAAATTTAAATCCCTCTAAATCTCTCGTTACCGTTGTCCTGTTGTAGCTGGGAAAGTTATTTAGTGCCCGTCAAAGCACATTTTTTGTTCTGGGTTGAAGTACAATTCCCAATTTAGCAATTTCATAATTTAGTGGTTCCTGCTATATCAGAGCTATTTGAAATCTATCCCAAAAAGGGTATATAATATTGAAGGTGCACATAGGGTCATTCAGAATAACTTCACACACACCCGCTACTGTGTATTTCCAAGTCTAATTCTGTCACTAAATCCATACCGGTGACCCAGCGCCTAAATACTAGGCCTCAAATTTAATTCCCTCTAAATCTCTCGTTACCCACCGCTGTACTGTTGTTGCTGGGCAAGATATTTAGTGTCCGTCAAAGCACATTTTTTGTTCTGGGTTGAAGTACAATTCCCAATTTAGCAATTTCATAATTTAGTGGTTTCTGCTATATCAGAGCTATTTGAAATCTATCCCTAAAAGGGTATATAATATTGAAGGTGCACATAGGGTCATTCAGAATAACTTCACACACACCCGCTACTGTGTATTTCCAAGTCTAATTCTGTCACTAAACCCATACCTGTCACCCAGCGCCTAAATACTAGGCCTCAAATTTAAATCCCTCTAAATCTCTCGTTACCGTTGTCCTGTTGTAGCTGGGAAAGTTATTTAGTGCCCGTCAAAGCACATTTTTTGTTCTGGGTTGAAGTACAATTCCCAATTTAGCAATTTCATAATTTAGTGGTTCCTGCTATATCAGAGCTATTTGAAATCTATCCCAAAAAGGGTATATAATATTGAAGGTGCACATTGGGTCATTCAGAATAACTTCACACACACGCTTCTGTGCATTTCCAAGTCTAATTCTGTCACTAAATCCATACCGGTGACCCAGCGCCTAAATACTAGGCCTCAAATTTAATTCCCTCTAAATCTCTCGTTACCCACCGCTGTACTGTTGTTGCTGGGCAAGATATTTAGTGTCCGTCAAAGCACATTTTTTGTTCTGGGTTGAAGTACAATTCCCAATTTAGCAATTTCATAATTTAGTGGTTTCTGCTATATCAGAGCTATTTGAAATCTATCCCTAAAAGGGTATATAATATTGAAGGTGCACATAGGGTCATTCAGAATAACTTCACACACACCCGCTACTGTGTATTTCCAAGTCTAATTCTGTCACTAAATCCATACCGGTGACCCAGCGCCTAAATACTAGGCCTCAAATTTAATTCCCTCTAAATCTCTCGTTACCCACCGTTGTACTGTTGTTGCTGGGCAAGATATTTAGTGTCCGTCAAAGCACATTTTTTGTTCTGGGTTGAAGTACAATTCCCAATTTAGCAATTTCATAATTTAGTGGTTTCTGCTATATCAGAGCTATTTGAAATCTATCCCTAAAAGGGTATATAATATTCAAGGTGCACATTGGGTCATTCAGAATAACTTCACACACACACGCTTCTGTGCATTTCCAAGTCTAATTCTGTCACTAAATCCATACCGGTCACCCAGCGCCTAAATACTAGGCCTCAAATTTATATCCCGCTGAATTTGAATACAATACATTGGGCCAAATAATATATTTGTTGTTGTGGTGAACCATAACAATGAGAAAAACATCTAGTAAGGGACGCGGACGTGGACATGGTCGTGGTGGTGTTAGTGGACCCTCTGGTGCTGGGAGAGGACGTGGCCGTTCTGCCACATCCACACGTCCTAGTGTACCAACTACCTCAGGTCCCAGTAGCCGCCAGAATTTACAGCGATATATGGTGGGGCCCAATGCCGTTCTAAGGATGGTAAGGCCTGAGCAGGTACAGGCATTAGTCAATTGGGTGGCCGACAGTGGATCCAGCACGTTCACATTATCTCCCACCCAGTCTTCTGCAGAAAGCGCACAGATGGCGCCTGAAAACCAACCCCATCAGTCTGTCACATCACCCCCATGCATACCAGGGAAACTGTCTCAGCCTCAAGTTATGCAGCAGTCTCTTATGCTGTTTGAAGACTCCGCTGGCAGGGTTTCCCAAGGGCATCCACCTAGCCCTTCCCCAGCGGTGAAAGACATAGAATGCACTGACGCACAACCACTTATGTTTCCTGATGATGAGGACATGGGAATACCACCTCAGCATGTCTCTGATGATGACGAAACACAGGTGCCAACTGCTGCGTCTTTCTGCAGTGTGCAGACTGAACAGGAGGTCAGGGATCAAGACTGGGTGGAAGACGATGCAGGGGACGATGAGGTCCTAGACCCCACATGGAATGAAGGTCGTGCCACTGACTTTCACAGTTCGGAGGAAGAGGCAGTGGTGAGACCGAGCCAACAGCGTAGCAAAAGAGGGAGCAGTGGGCAAAAGCAGAACACCCGCCGCCAAGAGACTCCGCCTGCTACTGACCGCCGCCATCTGGGACCGAGCACCCCAAAGGCAGCTTCAAGGAGTTCCCTGGCATGGCACTTCTTCAAACAATGTGCTGACGACAAGACCCGAGTGGTTTGCACGCTGTGCCATCAGAGCCTGAAGCGAGGCATTAACGTTCTGAACCTGAGCACAACCTGCATGACCAGGCACCTGCATGCAAAGCATGAACTGCAGTGGAGTAAACACCTTAAAACCAAGGAAGTCACTCAGGCTCCCCCTGCTACCTCTTCTGCTGCTGCCGCCTCGGCCTATTCTGCTGCTGCCGCCTCGGCCTCTTCCTCCGCCTCTGGAGGAACGTTGGCACCTGCCGCCCAGCAAACAGGGGATGTACCACCAACACCACCACCACCACCTCCGTCACCAAGCGTCTCAACCATGTCACACGCCAGCGTTCAGCTCTCCATCTCACAAACATTTGATAGAAAGCGTAAATTCCCACCTAGCCACCCTCGATCCCTGGCCCTGAATGCCAGCATTTCTAAACTACTGGCCTATGAAATGCTGTCATTTAGGCTGGTGGACACAGACAGCTTCAAACAGCTCATGTCGCTTGCTGTCCCACAGTATGTTGTTCCCAGCCGGCACTACTTCTCCAAGAGAGCCGTGCCTTCCCTGCACAACCAAGTATCCGATAAAATCAAGTGTGCACTGCGCAACGCCATCTGTAGCAAGGTCCACCTAACCACAGATACGTGGACCAGTAAGCACGGCCAGGGACGCTATATCTCCCTAACTGCACACTGGGTAAATGTAGTGGCAGCTGGGCCCCAGGCGGAGAGCTGTTTGGCGCACGTCCTTCCGCCGCCAAGGATCGCAGGGCAACATTCTTTGCCTCCTGTTGCCACCTCCTCCTTCTCGGCTTCCTCCTCCTCTTCTTCCACCTGCTCATCCAGTCAGCCACACACCTTCACCACCAACTTCAGCACAGCCCGGGGTAAACGTCAGCAGGCCATTCTGAAACTCATATGTTTGGGGGACAGGCCCCACACCGCACAGGAGTTGTGGCGGGGTATAGAACAACAGACCGACGAGTGGTTGCTGCCGGTGAGCCTCAAGCCCGGCCTGGTGGTGTGTGATAATGGGCGAAATCTCGTTGCAGCTCTGGGACTAGCCAATTTGACGCACATCCCTTGCTTGGCGCATGTGCTGAATTTGGTGGTGCAGAAGTTCATTCACAACTACCCCGACATGTCAGAGCTGCTGCATAAAGTGCGGGCCGTCTGTTCGCGCTTCCGGCGTTCACATCCTGCTGCTGCTCGCCTGTCTGCGCTACAGCGTAACTTCGGCCTTCCCGCTCACCGCCTCATATGCGACGTGCCCACCAGGTGGAACTCCACCTTGCACATGCTGGACAGACTGTGCGAGCAGCAGCAGGCCATAGTGGAGTTTCAGCTGCAGCACGCACGGGTCAGTCGCACTACAGAACAGCACCACTTCACCACCAATGACTGGGCCTCCATGCGAGACCTGTGTGCCCTGTTGCGCTGTTTCGAGTACTCCACCAACATGGCCAGTGGCGATGACACCGTTATCAGCGTTACAATACCACTTCTATGTCTCCTTGAGAAAACACTTAGGGCGATGATGGAACAGGAGGTGGCCCAGGAGGAGGAGGAGGAGGATGAGGAAGAGGGGTCATTTTTAGCACTTTCAGGCCAGTCTCTTCGAAGTGACTCAGAGGGAGGTTTTTTGCAACAGCAGAGGCCAGGTACAAATGTGGCCAGCCAGGGCCCACTACTGGAGGACGAGGAGGACGAGGATGAGGAGGAGGTGGAGGAGGATGAGGATGAAGCATGGTCACAGCGGGGTGGCACCCAACGCAGCTCGGGTCCATCACTGGTGCGTGGCTGGGGGGAAAGGCAGGACGATGACGATACGCCTCCCACAGAGGACAGCTTGTCCTTACCCCTGGGCAGCCTGGCACACATGAGCGACTACATGCTGCAGTGCCTGCGCAACGACAGCAGAGTTGCCCACATTTTAACCTGTGCGGACTACTGGGTTGCCACCCTGCTGGATCCACGCTACAAAGACAATGTGCCCACCTTACTTCCTGCACTGGAGCGTGATAGGAAGATGCGCGAGTACAAGCGCACGTTGGTAGACGCGCTACTGAGAGCATTCCCAAATGTCACAGGGGAACAAGTGGAAGCCCAAGGCCAAGGCAGAGGAGGAGCAAGAGGTCGCCAAGGCAGCTGTGTCACGGCCAGCTCCTCTGAGGGCAGGGTTAGCATGGCAGAGATGTGGAAAACTTTTGTCAACACGCCACAGCTAACTGCACCACCACCTGATACGCAACGTGTTAGCAGGAGGCAACATTTTACTAACATGGTGGAACAGTACGTGTGCACACCCCTCCACGTACTGACTGATGGTTCGGCCCCATTCAACTTCTGGGTCTCTAAATTGTCCACGTGGCCAGAGCTAGCCTTTTATGCCTTGGAGGTGCTGGCCTGCCCGGCAGCCAGCGTTTTGTCTGAACGTGTATTCAGCACGGCAGGGGGCGTCATTACAGACAAACGCAGCCGCCTGTCTACAGCCAATGTGGACAAGCTGACGTTCATAAAAATGAACCAGGCATGGATCCCACAGGACCTGTCCGTCCCTTGTCCAGATTAGACATTAACTACCTCCCCATAACCATATATTATTGGACTCCAGGGCACTTCCTCATTCAATCCTATTTTTATTTTCATTTTACCATTATATTGCGATGCTACCCAAAGTTGAATGAACCTCTCCTCTGCCTGTGTGCTAGGCCTAAATATATGCCAATGGACTGTTGCAGTGGTGGCTGACATGAAGCCTGATTCTCTGCTATGACATGCAGACTAATTCTCTGCTGACATGAAGCCAGATTGTCTGTTACGGGACCTCTCTCCTCTGCCTGGGTGCTGGGCCTAAATTTATGACAATGGACTGTTGCAGTGGTGGCTGACGTGAAGCCTGATTCTCTGCTATGACATGCAGACTGATTCTCTGCTGTCATGAAGCCAGATTGTCTGTTACGGGACCTTTCTCCTCTACCTGGGTTCTGGGCCTAAATTTATGAAAATTGACTCTTACAGTGGTGGGTGACGTGAAGCCTGATTCTCTGCTATGATATGAAGACTGATTCTCTGCTGACATGAAGCCAGATTGTCTGTTACGGGACCTTTCTCCTCTGCCTGGGTTCTGGGCCTAAATTTATGAAAATTGACTCTTACAGTGGTGGGTGACGTGAAGCCTGATTCTCTGCTATGATATGAAGACTGATTCTCTGCTGACATGAAGCCAGATTGTCTGTTACGGGACCTTTCTCCTCTGCCTGGGTTCTGGGCCTAAATTTATGAAAATTGACTCTTACAGTGGTGGGTGACGTGAAGCCTGATTCTCTGCTATGATATGAAGACTGATTCTCTGCTGACATGAAGCCAGATTGTCTGTTACGGGACCTTTCTCCTCTGCCTGGGTTCTGGGCCTAAATTTATGAAAATTGACTCTTACAGTGGTGGGTGACGTGAAGCCTGATTCTCTGCTATGATATGAAGACTGATTCTCTGCTGACATGAAGCCAGATTGTCTGTTACGGGACCTTTCTCCTCTGCCTGGGTTCTGGGCCTAAATTTATGAAAATTGACTCTTACAGTGGTGGGTGACGTGAAGCCTGATTCTCTGCTATGATATGAAGACTGATTCTCTGCTGACATGAAGCCAGATTGTCTGTTACGGGACCTTTCTCCTCTGCCTGGGTTCTGGGCCTAAATTTATGAAAATTGACTCTTACAGTGGTGGGTGACGTGAAGCCTGATTCTCTGCTATGATATGAAGACTGATTCTCTGCTGACATGAAGCCAGATTGTCTGTTACGGGACCTTTCTCCTCTGCCTGGGTTCTGGGCCTAAATTTATGAAAATTGACTCTTACAGTGGTGGGTGACGTGAAGCCTGATTCTCTGCTATGATATGAAGACTGATTCTCTGCTGACATGAAGCCAGATTGTCTGTTACGGGACCTCTCTCCTCTGCCTGGGTGCTGGGCCTAAATATATGCCAATGGACTGTTGCAGTGGTGGCTGACGTGAAGCCTCATTCTCTGCTATGACATGCAGACTAATTCTCTGCTGACATGAAGACAGATTCTCTGTTACGGGACCTCTCTCCTCTGCCTGGGTGCCGGGGCCTAAATATCTGAGAATGGACTGTTCCAGTGGTGGCTGACGTGAAGCCTCATTCTCTGCTATGACATGCAGACTAATTCTCTGCTGACATGAAGACAGATTCTCTGTTACGGGACCTCCCTCCTCTGCCTGGGTGCTGGGCCTAAATATATGCCAATGGACTGTTGCAGTGGTGGCTGACGTGAAGCCTCATTCTCTGCTATGACATGCAGACTAATTCTCTGCTGACATGAAGACAGATTCTCTGTTACGGGACCTCCCTCCTCTGCCTGGGTGCTGGGCCTAAATATATGCCAATGGACTGTTGCAGTGGTGGCTGACGTGAAGCCTCATTCTCTGCTATGACATGCAGACTGATTCTCTGCTGACATGAAGCCAGATTCTCTGTTACGGGACCTCTCTCCTCTGCCTGTGTGTGTGCTGGGCCTAAATATATGCCAATGGACTGTTGCAGTGGTGGCTGACGTGAAGCCTCATTCTCTGCTATGACATGCAGACTGATTCTCTGCTGACATGAAGCCAGATTCTCTGTTACGGGACCTCTCTCCTCTGCCTGTGTGTGTGCTGGGCCTAAATATATGCCAATGGACTGTTGCAGTGGTGGCTGACGTGAAGCCTCATTCTCTGCTATGACATGCAGACTAATTCTCTGCTGACATGAAGACAGATTCTCTGTTACGGGACCTCCCTCCTCTGCCTGGGTGCTGGGCCTAAATATATGCCAATGGACTGTTGCAGTGGTGGCTGACGTGAAGCCTCATTCTCTGCTATGACATGCAGACTAATTCTCTGCTGACATGAAGACAGATTCTCTGTTACGGGACCTCTCTCCTCTGCCTGGGTGCCGGGGCCTAAATATCTGAGAATGGACTGTTCCAGTGGTGGGTGACGGGAAGCCAGATTCTCTGCTATGGAACCTCTCTCCAATTGATTTTGGTTAATTTTTATTTATTTAATTTTTATTTTAATTCATTTCCCTATCCACATTTGTTTGCAGGGGATTTACCTACATGTTGCTGCCTTTTGCAGCCCTCTAGCTCTTTCCTGGGCTGTTTTACAGCCTTTTTAGTGCCGAAAAGTTCGGGTCCCCATTGACTTCAATGGGGTTCGGGTTCGGGACGAAGTTCGGATCGGGTTCGGATCCCGAACCCGAACATTTCCGGGATGTTCGGCCGAACTTCTCGAACCCGAACATCCAGGTGTTCGCTCAACTCTAGACATAACCACATTGATCAATCCAATCTCTAGCTCAGTTGTAACTTTTTATTATTTTCCTCCGACTTGTGTGCCTTAATAATGTCACACGTAAACTGCTGTGGCATTTCCTTCTAATCTCTTTTATTCAGGTCGTTCTTTAACAGGGTTTATTAAAGATAATGATTTGGCAGTTTAGACAGCAGTTATCTTTGATTAATTCTTTTTGTTCCACTCACAAAAAATAGGTATTTCATTTGTTACTCTCTCATCTGAACATAATATATAACACAGACCCAGGAAAAGATTTAAGTAGAAAAATTATATATTTTTTCTCAAAAAAACGTGGAGTTTTCAGTCTGGATCTGATAACAGGAGGAGTATTTTCTCCTTTTCATTACATGAAAGATTCTTAAAATAGAAAACATGACATGAGATGGTGGGCAGGAGGAACCTGTAGTCAGATTAGAAATATTTCAACTTCTCTGGTATAAAAAAGAATAACAGAACAGATGTGAAAATAGTGCAAACAAGTAATAGATCAGCTCGGTTTGTAGAAGACTGTCACATTAAAGTGGATTCATTGCCTTTCTAGTCATGAATTTATCCTCTTTCTGAGAGACTAGACATATCGGTAAGGCATGCCATCTCATGAACATTTCTTAATACCATAAATGAAATATTACCTGCCCAACAGGTTTCCGAAGGTTGAATTTTATGAGAAGACACATTTCTGGATTGTACATGACCGTCATGTTTTTCTACTTATTTAGGAGGAAGAATGAAGATACATATTGGATCATCCATCTATCTTCTTGCTAGTAGTGCCTCACCAGAATTAGCCTCTGCAAGAATTCAGCAGTATGAGCTCACCATTAGATGGTGGTCATCCATACTGCACCTAACCTGATCCATCAGAGATCCAAGAGTTGTGTAGGTTTTTGGGTGGCATACTATAGTGCCTTTCCCAGATAAAAGTGTCGACCAGAGCCTGGCTGAAGAATTTTATGTTTTATGACTAGAAGAACATGGAGTATATATTGTTGTCCACAAATGTCCCAGTAGAGGTCAAGGTCCTCAAAAACCCTAGGAGAACATTTTCCATTATATGAGTACCAGCATTTGGCAATGTTGACATCACAATGATGGTGTACAACTAGTCTGCTTGCACCAAATTCTGACCCTCACACTGCATCTATATTTTACAGTATGAATTTAAATTCATAAAACCAGTTGATGTTCCATTTCTTAGTGGCCAAGATTTAGAAGCATATGCAGACTGCGATTGTGTTCACAAGTGCTGGTTGGAAAATGAAAAATAACGGAATATGGTTATGTTGTCTTAAAGGGAAGTTTAAAGGTTTAAATTCATCTTCTGAAAGAATGCAAAAACAGATAGGCCACTGTGCTCTTCATTGGTGGGTTTCTCAATGAAATGCAAAGAAAATGCATGTTAGTGACAATAATAGGATCATTGTCGTGAATGGGAGTTTTCTGACTGTAGATCTCGAGACCCGAAGAGCTCTAAACCTAGGGGCACATCACTCAGAATAGCCATGGTAATAACTTATTTAAGAAACAAATGAGTAGACCCATTGAGTACACCCAGATTGTGGTGTGGGGTCTAATGGACTATGAGAGGGATCCTACTAATCCTAAATCCTAGATGTTCACTCTATTTTTTCTCTCAAATTATGCATATGTCACAACCCCTGTAAAAGTGTCTGGAGAGGAAAGATGGTGGCACTTTTTATACCTTCTTCCTAATTTCATTCCTTGTCACTCTATCCATCCTAGTTGGTGCAGATTATTGATCAACACTCCTTGTAATATTAAACTACATCTACATGTTCTGTATTGACTTAGATTTTATTTTCTACCATTTAACATCTCAAATGATAAATCTTCAGTATACTTGTTATCAATATTGATAATTGGTTAAAGTAATAACTGGGTGAACTGCAGTACCCAGAAAGATTATGAAAAGAATGGTTATTTCAGGAAGGAAGGAAGGTTTCTACACAAACATAGAAGAGGATTCTTTACAGTGCACTGAGACTATGGAACTCTGAGGAGGTGGAGATGGTGAACTCACTAATAGAGTTCAAGAGGGGCTGTCCACTCAACCTTTTCAGCTATTGCACGAGGCCCATCCTGACCAGACAATTGCTTCTAATAGTAACAACCGCTCTCTTTCTTAGCTCACCGGCATCTTCTCAGTGGCAACCCCTGAGTCTTTCTCTCTGTGAACTCTTGTTCTGATGCATTGTCTTTCAGATCTCTGTGCTTAGCTTATGCTGGCCATATCAAAGTACACTGTAGCTTCTCAGGGACTTCTACTGAACAGCTTTACATAGGCTTTCAGTCAAGTGCTCCGCAAAGAACACTGAGGTCTACATTTCAACAACAACAAGAAAAGAGTATATAATTCCTTGAATAAAAATATATATTTATTGAAATTCGTTTTAAAAGGTGTACAAGACACAAATACAAACTGCTTATATAGTGAGAATATCCAAAGTTATCCACTTCTATAACACCAAATGGCTATGCAATAAAGACGGTGACAACCTTGAGTTAATATAATGAAGACATACTATGTGCCTGACTGTGTGGAACAGTGGGGTAAAAATCCCAACTAAATTCAACCGCACTGATGTCTATCGATGTAACTGTTGGTAATAAAGTGACTAATGCATATAGGAGAACCTCATCTGAAGTTCGTCATTACCTGTATCGGTGGGCGTTATGAATGGGGGTGCCGCTCCTCGACGCGCGTTTCGTCGCCTGTGACTTCCTCAGGAGGAGTGAGCTTAGGATGGGGAATGCTGGTCATTTGAATCATGCGTTGTCCTATCATTTTCATTGCTTGGGGTCATGTGATTTTAATAATTGTATCAGCTGATGTGGTAACTTGTTCGGCGCATGACACGCCTCCTCCCTCTGCGCTACGCAGCTTCCGCCCTCACCCTGGGTCCACGCATCAGAGGGCGCAATCCAATGACGTCACGTATGATGCGGATTGGGTTCGCCGATGCGCGGCGCCGATGGATGACGGCGCAAGCGCTCGCATGGTGAGACCGTCATGCGCACCGATACCCTCAGCATATCTATGTTTACATCCTGTGTGTTTTGGGCCAATCAGTTGTCATCTAGGAGTGCATCGCATATTTGAGGAATCTGCATAGAGTTACACAATAATTTCTTGCTCAGAACAGGAGGGGATATAAATGTAAACCTAGTTCAATGTATTTACCCTATATCAATACTCTAAAGTTGATGTTTTGAATTAAAAATAATTAATTATTATAGATAACTGTGCCATTACAATATATATTTATGAATGCCCAGATTCATATGTAGAGTGCTAAATTAAATGAAGGGGTATCCAACTGAATTTATAAATGTGCAAATTCTTAACTGAATTTGAATACATTTATAGTAATATTAGACAGTGATAATCTCATAACAATATATGACAATTCTAATAATGTCCAAAAAAAAAATGAAAGATAAAAAATGTCATGCACCTTAACAGGAGTAATATACTATGCAGTATGTCCCTGTGAGAAGATTTATATAGGGCTTACCACGAGGGAATTAAGAAAAAAGGGTTAGGGAACATGCCAGAGACATTGAAAAAGCCAAAGACAAGACGGACATCAACTGTCTAAAGACCATCCCTAAACATTTTAAATTATTCCATGATAATAACCCTGATCTGTTGACATTCAGGGGAATTGATATGATACATCCTGGAATTAGGGGAGGCAATAGGGGAAAGAAATTGGCCCAATTAGAGAGCAGATGGATTTTCAGACTCGAGACATTGGCACTCAAAGGATTGAACGGAAATGTGGGATTTAGCTCTTTCCTGTGACCGTAGCATCTTTTAAGTTGATGGGGATCCATCATTTTATTTATTTTTTATAATTGTTAGATAATATCACTGTTTAGAGTCAGTATTTAAATAATTTTTCTTTTCTAGATATAATTGTTGTTGTCCAGTATGATATGAGTATGGACGTACCATCATGGATTCCTTTCTCTGGGTCGGTTGATTGGGCAATCTGCATCAAATTGGAGGTCAACTACAAGCAAGAACAAAAAAAACATCAGGATAAGGACAGTAATTAGTGGGTCTTCAGTAATATACTGAGGATCATGGCTGGGTTTTGGAGCATATGAGGGAAGGAGGGATTTTATCATCATGTTTATAATATTGTTGGATTTTAATATTAATTAGGAATGCACTGTAGCACTTTATTCACTATGTAAATTAAGGCAACTAGCAAGGGCACAGCATTATTTGTTATTATGCATCATGCATTTTCAAAAATATTCACTGTCCAGGATTTTTTATCTTTCATTTTTTTCTTGGACATTATTGGAATTGTCATATATATTGTTAAGAGATTATCACTGTCTAATATCACTATAAATGTATTCAAATTGAGTTAAGAATTTGCACATTTATAAATTCAGTTGGATACCCCTTCATTTAATTTAGCACTCTACATATGAATCTGGGCATTCATAAATATATATTGTAATGGCACAGTTATCTATAATAATTAATTATTTTTAATTCAAAACATCAACTTTTTATATAGGGTAAATACATTGAACTAGGTTTACATTTATATCCCCTCCTGTTCTGAGCAAGATATTATTGTGTAACTTTATGCAGATTCCTCAAATATGCGATACACACCTAGATGACAACTGATTGACCCAAAACACACAGGATGTAAACATAAATATACTGAGGGTATCGGTGCGCCTGACGGCCTCACCATACGCGCGCTTGCGCCGTCATCCATCGGCGCCACGCATCGGCGAATCAATCCGCGTCATACGTGATGTCATTGGATTGCGCTCTCCTATGCGTGGACCCAGGGTGAGGGCGGAAGCTGCGTAGCGCAGAGGGACGAGGCGTGTCATGGCCGAACAAGTTACCGTATCAGCTGATACAATTAATAAAATCACATGACCCCAAGCAAGGAAAATGATAGGATAACGCATGATTCAAATGACCAGCATTCCCCATCCTAAGCTCACTCCTCCTGAGGAAGTCACAGGCGACGAAACGCGGGTCGAGGAGCGGCACCCCCATTCATAACGCCCACCTATACAGGTGACAACGAACTTTAGATGAGGTTCTCCTATATGCATTAGTCACTTAATTACCAACAGTTACATGGATAGACATCAGTGCGGTTGAATTTAGTTGTGATTTTTACCCCACTGTTCCACACAGTCAGGCACATAGTATGTCTTAATGATATTAACTCAAGGTTGTCACGGTCTTTATTGCATATCTATTGGGTGTTATAGATGTGGATAACTTTGGATATTCTCACCATATAAGCAGTTTGTATTTGTGTCTTGTACATCTTTTAAAACGAATTTCAATAAATATATATTTTTATTCAAGGAATTATATACTCTTTTCTTGTTGTTGAATTGCATTGCGGAGTATTCCGGTAACGTTAGAATTGTCTAACCATAGACCTTGTTGTGCAATAATTCAGGTCTACATTTAACACCATGAGCATTCTCCTTGGGCATTCTATGTGGTCTCTGCACACTCATATATGATGATGCCAGAGAAAATCCTTTTGTTGCCTGACTTTTGCCTTTCCTGCCAATGCTGTGCCACAGTGCTCAGTGCCCTCAAAAGTCACCACTGCGTTGGCATCAAGTTCTGTGTGGGCCTACTTAGACCTCTGGTGCCTCCTACAATGCTAACTCTGCCATAGACAGCAACCCACAGTCCTTTACAATGAAAGACTAAGCAGCTGAGTATATTCATAGCACACCACACTTCAAATGGACATGTCAACCTTAAAATTATTGAAGCAATATACAGTCGTGGCCAAAAGTTTTGAGAATTACATAAATGTTGGAAATTGGAAAAGTTGCTGCTTAAGTTTTTATAATAGCAATTTGCATATACTCCAGAATGTTATGAAGAGTGATCAGATGAATTGCATAGTCCTTCTTTGCCATGAAAATTAAGTTAATCCCAAAAAAACCTTTCCACTGCATTTCATTGCTGTCATTAAAGGATCTGCTGAGATCATTTCAGTAATCATCTTGTTAACTCAGGTGAGAATGTTGACGAGCACAAGGCTGGAGATCATTATGTCAGGCTGATTGGGTTAAAATGGCAGACTTGACCTGTTAAAAGGAGGGTGAGGCTTGAAATTATTGCTCTTCCATTGTTAACCATGGTGACCTGCAAAGAAACGCGTGCAGCCATCATTGCACCTCAATCAACAATTTATAGGATCATCAAGAACTTCAAGGAAAGAGGTTCAATTCTTGCTAAGAAGGCTTCAGGGCATCCAAGAAAGTCCAACAAGTGCCAGGATTGTCTCCTAAAGAGGTTTCATCTGCGGGATCGGAGTGCCACCAGTGCAGAGTTTGCTCAGGAATGGCAGCAGGCAGGTGTGAGTGCATCTGCACGCATAGTGAGGCGAAGACTTTTGGAAGATGGCCTGGTGTCAAGAAGGGCAGCAAAGAAGCCACTTCTCTCCAAAAAAAACATCAGGGACAGATTGATCTTCTGCAGAAAATATGGTGAATGGACTGCTGAGGACTGGAGCAAAGTCATATTCTCTGATTGTTTGGGGCATCAGGAAAAAGGCTTGTCCGGAGAAGAAAAGGTGAGCACTACCATCAGTCCTGTGTCATGCCAACAGTAAAGTATCCTGAGACCATTCATGTGTGGGGTTGCTTCTCATCCAAGGGAGTGGGTTCACTCACAATTTTGCCTAAAAACACAGCCATGAATAAAAAATGGTACTAAAACACCCTCCAACAGCAACTTCTTCCAACAATCCAACAACAGTTTGGTGAAGAACAATGCATTTTCAAGCACGATGGAGCACCGTGCCATAAAGCAAAAGTGATAACTAAGTGGCTCGGGGACCAAAACGCTGACATTTTGGGTCCATGGCCTGGAAACTCCCCAGATCTTAATCCCATTGAGAACTTGTGGTCAATCCTCAAGAGGCGGGTGGACAAACAAAAAACCACTAATTCTGACAAACTCCAAGAAGTGATTATGAAAGAATGGGTTGCTATCAGTCAGGAATTGGCCCAGAAGTTGATTGAGAGCATGCCCAGTCGAATTGCAGAGGTCCTGAAAAAGAAGGGCCAACACTGCAAATACTGACTCTTTGCATAAATGTCATGTTATTGTCGATAAAAACACAGAAATATAGTGGCAAATCTGGGGGAGCTGCTCAACCCCTAACACTGTAGCGTGTTTTTCATTGGGGGAGCAGCCCCACCGCATGTGGACCGCAGCAAACGACTATCCCCAGCAAAAAAATATTTTGCATACGGTGGAGGATGTCGGCGCGGTCCACATGCACCACAAAGGCATCCTACACAAAACGGAGCATTGTGCGGATGAAAATATAATCATAAATCACAGAAAAAATGCACCACACGGATATGCCACTGACTATACTGGCTAGTCATAAATGCAGATATTAAAAGCTGAGACTTTTGCCAATATATTCCTGTCAGGAAGATATCGGAGCCCCAAGCACCACGTCACGGTTCTCAGCATGGCAAGGGGTCCTACCACTACGCTACCTATGGTGTGAACAAGGTCTGAGGGTGATGTAATCCAGCTCACAGCCAGGCTTCCACACAACCGCCTAGCATAACAACTAGTGCAATGTGAACAAAGCCAGACTGTAAGCCACACCCATATCAGACCATGTGATGGAGGTTACCAGGTGCAAAGAGTGTTTGAATGCCAGGTGAAGGCACATACACTACATATAAAACAAGACAAAAACACAGAAATATAGTGGCAAATCTGGGGGAGCTGCTCAACCCCTAACACTACTGCTCCCCCAATGAAAAACACGCTACAGTGTACGAGTGCTGCCTTCTTTTTATTGTTTACCTGCTTACCGTCGCTTCTGCAGTGGTGAGCAGGTATAATTACAACTACAACACCCAACACTTCACTTTAATGGTAGCCCACTGCCCATCTGATATTGATTACCTATCCTGAGGATATGTTATCAACATTTTAAAAAATCAGACAACCCCTTTAACTTTCTGTGCATGATAAATGCCATTTGATGAATAGAAACAACCCCTTTAAAATAATGCAACAACCCCTATCCCTGCATCACAAATTTGAAAGAACAAACAATTGGTAGGACTGAAACACAAATTGAGCTAAGAAGTACAATAATTTCCACGTTCCTGGTGAGAATTTTCCACCTAACTGCGCCTTCCACACAATAAAACAATCTGCAGTTCTTTATTCCAATCATACATCTTCTACATTCAGAGGATGATTTTTTTTTTTCCATGAATGAAGTAGGGTTTTTCTCTGAACTTGGACTATTAGACATCAACGTAAAGGTTTCCCGTCGAGTGCAATTCACCCAGTCGTTTTCCCCTATTTAGAACTGAAAATGATGGCATTGATAATTGTCTTGTTTTTGTTTAGGGAAGTGCATTGGGCTAACACCACATTTTATCTCCTACATTCCAAGCTATTATTTGCCCGAACAATGGATCTGCTTGCGGTATCACAGTTACGGAATCATTACATTGAAGCTGACAAAGGTTACATTCCTCTACATCAAATATGTTCATTTTCCTGGCAGAAGATGACTTGACGGTCAACACATTCGACTATTGTACTGAACAGGTTGTTACAATGATGGAGCTCTGTGTACGCATTTGATCTAAAGTAGTTCTTGTTTCCCTGTTCATTCTACGAAGTTAAAATGCTTGAATTGTAATTGTGCTCCATAATACCTGCTTGAGCGCTTCATGCCTGCGCGCCTTTTATCTTTTCCTTTAGCACAAAATATATAGCGGTTTCAGCATCAGCAGATGTTTCAGTTGTAATCATTATTTTAGCAATTACTTTGATTCATCAACAAAAAGTACTTGATAGACTGCAAAGATAGTGCTGTGTTTTTTTAAGATTCTTATGGAACAAAGAAATCGAACAGCAGAGACAAAAAAATAAAATAAGGAAAAGAAGATGGATTTTATGGAAAGTGAGTTTTGGTGCTTTAACTCCTCCATACCCCCACTACACACAATGATCTGCCGGAGTTTTGCATGACTCCAGCTGGGGTTGTGTAGCAGGTGTGGAAGCGCTTCTGAGGGCCCCTTTTTAGGCTACAAAGCAGGTAGAAACAAGTTCTTATTTTAAAGCCAAGAATAGTAGGCAAAATCTAGCCAGAATTAGAGCAGGTTGAAAGATGAGAAGACACCGTGAGGGAGAGGAGGAGGCTCGCAGACCTTTCTCCTGTCCCAGTAGGGTTTAGACATTAAACCATCGTGGTTATAAATGAATCCCGGAAAACAATGTTGAAATTGCAGATTTTTATCCACCCCACCAAAATATGTGTAAAAGTTATTTAATACAAATTGTTCCTATAAAAAGCACAAAACCCAACAACTTGTCCCTCAACATGTCTCATATGTTCGCAATGAAGAAAAAAAAATTCTGACTGGAGTGACTATTTTTGTGAGTTATAACCTTCCATCTGATCCTCAGCTGTGTCATGTGACCAGCATTCTGACTTTACAAATAACAGAGCATGTGTGAACAGGAAGCCAATTTCCCTATTTATTACTATATGAGCCTTAATGTCAGCCTCATAGGAGTGACTGTATTTGTGAGTTATAACCTCCCTTCTGATTCTCAGCTGTGTTATGTTCGCCGATTTGGATGTGACTGAAAGCATTTGTGAGAGGCATCTGGATGCGGATCCGTCTTAGGCTACTTTCATACTTGCGTTCGGAGCGGATCCGTCTGGTATCTGTACAGACGGATCCGCTCCTATAATGCAAACAATGGTATCCGTTCAGAACAGAACAGTTTGCATTATATTTCAGAAAAAAGTCTAAGTGTAATTTGTATTCAGACGGATCCGTCCAGACTTTACATTCAAAGTCAATTGGGGGCGGATCCGTTTGAAAATTGCACCATATTGTGTCACCTTCGAACGGATCCGCCCCCATTGACTTCCATTGTAACTCTGGACGGATCCGTTTGCCTCCGCACGGCCAGGCGGACACCCAAACGCTGCAAGGAGCCTGCTGAGCGGAACGGAGACCAAACGGTGCCAGACTGATGCATTCTGAGCGGATCCGCATCCACTCAGAATGCATTAGTGCTGGACGCATCCGTTCGGGGCCGCTTGTGAGAGCCTTCAAACGGAACTCACAAGCGGAGCCCCGAACGCTAGTGTGAAAGTAGCCTTACAAATGCATTCCAAGAACGGATCCGTCTCTCCGCTTATCATGCGGACAGACGGATTCTTCTTGTATCTTTTTTCACATTTTTACCAGTCTGCACATTTTTCCGGTATTTTGAATGCTGGATCCGGCACTAATACATTCCTATGGAAAAAAAAAAAAACGGATCTGGCATTCAGGCAAGTCTTCCGTTTTTTTTGCCGGAGATAAAACCGTAGCATGCTGAACTGAAGACATCCTGAATGGATTACTCTCCATTCAGAATGCATGGGGATATGCCTGATCAGTTCTTTTCTGGTATAGAGCCCCTGTGAGTGAACTCTATGCCGGAAAAGAAAAACGCAAGTGTGAAAGTAGCCTAACATGGCATCATATGTGTGGACAAGGAGCCAGTTTCTCTATGCATTCCTACATAACACAGCTGGGGATCAGAAGGGAGGTTATAACTCACAAATACAGTTAAAGATAAGATTATCTTCATTACAGTTTACATCACTTACCTTTCTAACAGATAATAGAATAATTTTTTTCTGTGGGAGTGGTACTTTAAGGCAAAAATTAGGTCACTAAAGGGTTAATGCACTTAAGGCACCTGAGTTGTGCTCCAACTTTATATATTTCAGACATAAATTCAAAATCTACAATTAAAAACGTGGCATTTTCCGGACAGTGTACAGGGGATTAAAAGGGTATTCTGGCCACAAATATTGATAAATAAACCAGTACATCCATTTAATTCAGTATTTTTAGCATTGATGTATCATTCCATCAAATGATGCCTTCAAGAAGCATAAAGGCAGTTGTGTAGATGCGCACAAACTAGAGGGGTTCATAGCAGCAACAACAACAAAAAACGATATACAGATGGGACAAGGGTAGGATGGTGAGAGGTTTTAAAAGAAATAGGAATTTGTATTGTGTTGTATTGTTAAATTGATCCATAGGATTGTAAAAAAAAACTAAAAACTAAATGTGGCTTCATGGTTTTGGTTGATACTAATAGGAAGGGTTCATTAATATTTTTCTCATATAAAGTATGCAATTAGATTACTTGGGCTAACACACACTATATATGTGTGTATATGTGTATGCCTGGGTATCCACTATTGTCATCTTATTGTTATAGTCCTTCTATACAATATCATCGGGGACATAAGAGATGCATTTAATAGACATGTGTCTGACTCTTATTGGAGTTATTTTGCAAGCAAACTACTGGAGAATAACATAATTAAAATGAGAAATAAGAAGTATTTCTGCTAAAAATGTCATAATCATGTAGATTTAAAAGCAAAACCAAAGTGAAGATTGGAGTTTTGCATTGAAACTATTCATAAGGGAGTCCTTCGGGCTACCTAATCAGTAATATTCTGATTGTGGTGTTAGCTAAGCCGATGAAGTGGCTGCATTTTGGAGTGGCCCCTGGGTTACCCGGACACTGTTGAGGTGTCACAACGTGTTGCTGATCTCCGGAGAGGCTGGTAAAGCGTGGTGCATCCCAATGAGAAATAATTCGAGAGTCAGGGTTTGCAGTAAACCAGTATGTTTCTTTACTAGAGGAACTCAAGAGCAAAACAATACAGGCAAGGTACTGAGCTGGCTTCTCCAGTCTCCTATCTGGCAGACGTAGTTTCTGTCCCTGAGCTAGCTGTCACTACCTTCTATCTCAGAAGGCTGGTACCCTGGCCAAAGGTGTGGTGGCCCAGGATCTGTGGCTCAGTCGTCCAGCTGGCACTCTGGTCAAAAGTCTGGCAGTTTTTCAAGACACGTGGGGTCATTTATCAAACATGGCAACCAATCAGATTCCACCTTTTCATTTTCTAAAGGAGCTGTGATAAATGAGAGGTGGAATCTGATTGGTTGCTATCGGCAATGTCAGTTTTCTGTGATGTAAAAAAATGAGACAAAGATAAATAACTTCAGAAATATTTCCACCTTTAATGTGACCTATAAACTGTACCACTCAATTGAAAAACAAACAATTTTTTTAGGTGGAGGGAAGAAAAAACCCCTAAAATAATATGGTTGTATAAGTGTGCACACCCTCTTATAACTGGGGATGTAGCTGTGTTCAGAATTAAGCAATCGCATTCAAAATCATGTTGAATAGGAGTCAGCATACACCTGCCATCATTTAAAGTGCCTCTGATTAACCCCAAATAAAGTTCAGCTGCTCTAGTTGGTCTTTCCTGAAATTTTCTTAGTCGCATCCCACAGCAAAAGCCATGGTCCACAGAGAGCTTCCAAAGCATCAGAGGGATCTCAATGTTAAAAGGTATCAGTCAGGAGAAGGGTACAAAAGAATTTCCAAGGCATTAGATATACCATGGAACACAGTGAAGACAGTCATCATCAAGTGGAGAAAATATGGCACAACAGTGACATTACCAAGAACTGGACGTCCCTCCAAAATTGATGAAAGGATGAGAAGAAAACTGGTCTGGGAGGCTACCAAGAGGCCTACAGCAACATTAAAGGAGCCGCAGGAATATCTGGCAAGTACTGGCTGTGTGGTACATGTGACAACAATCTCCCGTATTCTTCATATGTATGGGCTATGGGGTAGAGTGGCAAGACTAAAGCCTTTTCTTACGAAGAAGAACATCCAGGCCAGGCTACAGTTTTGAAAAAACACATCTGAAGTCTCCCAAAAGCATGTGGAAAAAGGTGTTATGGTCTGATGAAACCAAGGTTGAACTTTTTGGCCATAATTCCAAAAGATATGTTTGGCGCAAAAACAACACTGCACATCACCAAAAGAACACCATCCCCACTGTGAAGCATGGTGTTGGCAGCATCATGCCAAGGGGCTGTTTTTCTTCAGATGGAACTGGGGCCTTAGTTAAGCTAGAGGGAATTATGAACAGTTCCAAATAGCAGTCAATATTGACACAAAACCTTCAGGCTTCTGCTAGAAAACTGAACATGAAGAGGAACTTCATCTTTCAGCATGATAACGATCCAAAGCATACATCCAAATCAACAAAGGAATGGCTTCACCAGAAGAAGATTAAAGTTTTGGAATGGTCCAGCCAGAACCCAGACCTGAATCCGATTGAAAATCTGTGGGGTTATCTGAACAGGGCTGTGCACAGGAGATGCCCTAGTAATCTGACAGATTTGGAGTGTTTTTGCAAAGAAGAGTGGGCAAATCTTGCCAAGTCAAAATTTTTGTGCCATGCTGATAGACTCATACCCCAAAAGACTGAGTGCTGTAATCAAATCAAAAGGTGCTTCAACAAAGTATTAGTTTAAGGGTGTGCACACTTATGCAACCATATTATTTTATTTTTATATTTTTTCTTCCCTCTACCTCAATTGAGTTGTACAGTTTATAGGTCACATTAAAGGTGGAAAAGTTCTAAAATGATTTATCTTTGTCTCATTCTTTTACATCACAGAAACCTGACATTTTAGCAGGGGTCTATAGACTTTTTATAACCACTGTAGATAGGCAGTGTACAGCACCTCAACCAGCCTAAGTTCATGTAAAAACTGGGTAAAATATTTAAGAAATTACCCAGTTTATTATTATAGACACGTTCATGTGGCTGAGATGACTTCTAGGTACAGATGCAGGACAACCTGTAGCTTCCTTTTCAGAGACCTGCCTTATCAAAGTTGGTGCCGGCACTTCCATATTTAATCATCCTGTAGCGTCTTGCTGCTGTTTCTTGCTGTGTGAGCAGGAAATATTTAGATGTATCCGTATGGTGGGCCCCTAAAATAAATTTTACTGTTGGGCCCTAGACAGACCAGTCCTACACTTGCCAACATGCACTGAATCCTAAGACAATCCAAGACCGTTTACTAAGTTGTAGGAAAATATGTTGTTTTTCGTGATATGGACAGTCAGGTAAATTTCCCCTCATCTTATGGGGTGAATACTAATGAGGGCTTCCATTATGGAAGTGCTAATTAGTACCGCAGGACAGAGAAGCGGTGAAGGCTCTTTACTCACTGCTTCCTGGTCCTCGGCTGTCGGCTGTGCTGTGGCTGCGCACAGCGTGAGGATGCTCTATGACCTCATCCTGTACATGTCAGGTCACAGCACAGCCGTGGCAGGAAGAAGAGAGAGCACGCTTGCGGTGAGGAGCGGTGGCGTCCAGGGCAGGAGAAGATTTTTTATTTTATGTGATAATAGGCTGGGCGCTGATAAGAGGCATGGAGGCTGGGGGCTGATTAGAGACTAGGGAGCTGATAAGAGGCATGAGGGCTGAAAAATAAGAGGCATGAGGGCTGATGATAAAGAGGCAAGGGGGCTGATGATAAGAGGCATGGGAGCTGATCTGAGGTCTGAATGTGGGGGTCTTATTTATTTTGGGGCTCTTATTTGAGGTCTGATTGGGTGATCAGTCACATTGGGGTCTGAGCTGAGGTTTTATTGGGGGTCTGATCTGAGGTCCTATTGGGTTCATTGGGGGAATGACTGGGGCTGTCAGCTGAGGTCTGATTAACCTTGGGGGTCTGATTGGTGGTCTGACCCGAGGACTAATGAAAAATATTTTTTTCTTATTGACCTCCTCTAAAACCTAGGTGCGTCTTATGGGACAGTGTGTCTTATAGGGCAAAAATACGGTACTTGCAGAGACTTGATAATTATCAGTTCTGAAAACATGGAAGGATTATGCCTTGAAGACACCACTCCCAAAATGCTGCCAAGTTCCAAGCAAAGCAAATATTAAACTTCGGGAAAAAAGTGATTGTCTGAAATTCAACAATTACTCAACAAGTGTCGTTAATACAGTTCTGAAATTGCCAAAAAGTTTATTTGACTTTGGGTGTCTTTACCAGTTGTCTCCTCTTCTGGGAAACATTGGAGGGAAAGATGCCATCACAATTTCTCAGTCTACCTGATGGACAGTGTGCATTTGGTAGTCCAAGACAGTTCCTGCTGCCTACAAACTGGACAGTACTGCTCTCGCTGCTCATGCTGGCCAATCCAAGACCAGAGCTGAACAAACAGGAATGCTCGTGGACTACCAAATGAACAGTGTGTATCAAGCAGTCAGAGAAGCTTCATCATCTTCTTGGATGACAGAGGAGCAGGGGAAATTGGAAATCGGATGAAAACATGGAAAGGTGGTCACCCTGTAAGAGTTCTCTTTGTTCCTGAGTTAAAATGAATTTTTGATTCTTGTACCAGAGTCACGTTAAAGGTCCCACCGTGCCTAGCCAAAACAAAAAAGTAATGGGGTAAATTCATTATGAGGGGACTGTTTAAAATTAGTTTTGCTTAAGTCTCCATTGGCATAATATGCACCAAATGTATTGAACGGCACACATTATTTGATAAATTAGGGTGTGCCTTTAAAAATACTCATTTATTCTAGAGATAGTACTCCATATTTTAACATTACCCACTACTGGAGTAAGATTTGGAGTTTTTATATGCAAGTTGCAATTGCTAAATCTCCCATACACCTCATTAAAAGTGGAGTGAGCCATGTAAATTCACAAAAAGTCACACAATTTTTAGCAAAGCTGGTTTTGGCACTGCATTTATGTCACAGGAGAATGATAATTTACCCAAATGAGTGGCCATTAAAGGGTTAATGTACAGTACATGTATGAACTTTTATCTCTTAAAGATGCTTAATAGAGAAGTGCATTATTTTCCTGCTTATATTCAGATCATTATATTTTTGTGGGATTAATACAGATAAGATTCCTGCTTGGCTGAACATAAAAGATAAAGCTGTAGCCAGTCACTGGCAAATTAACCAAGCTTCAAGAAGGTTTTTCATGTATTATCGAGGTCTTCTCCAAGGAGATAGATGTTTCAGCCAGTTTGGTATGGAGCCTGTGTTCCTTGAGTAAAAACAACTATTGCTGACTGAAACAATCTTTTAATGCTGGGCCAGATGGCAAAGGAACCCAACGTTACATATTAAATGACTTTTATTTGAAGCAAATACATTGTAACGGTATTACTGTTATTGCCTTCATCCAGCATATTGGTAGAACTGTAAAGGATATTAAATGATATTATATAGGTATAATGATACTCAGTGCATAAAATAAAGAAATCATTAGCATTAAAGGCAGTAGCATAGCAATGGGGGTCACAGGGGTGGCAATTGTGACCGGGACCCTAAGAGCGGCGCACTGCCAATTGCCATATCTTTCACTTTATAAGACGCTTATGTAAGCACTCACTAGTATGCAGGAGACCGGTGAGTAAAGTGCTATACTCACCCCTCCTCCCTGGTTTGCATACAGCATCAGGATGCAGTGCATGCAGGGAGCTGAAAATGCAGGAAGAGAATGACAGACCTGGAGGATATCGGCGGAGCAGTAGAGGTAAGTTAATTTATTTATTTTGGGTCTGATTTGAGGTCTGATATGGGGGTCTGAGGATCTTATATGGGTGTCTGATCTGAGGTCTGATCTGAGGATCTGATATGGGGGTCTGATCTCAGGTCTGATTTGAGGATCTGATATGGCATCTGATCTAAGGACTGATATGGAGGTCTGATATGAGGATCTGGATATCAGGGTCGGACATGGAGGTCTAAAGGGGGTCTGATCTTAGGTCTGATATGGGGGGTGTGACATGGAGGTCTGATGGGGGTCTCATCTGAGGTTTTAGATGAGGACCTGGCATGGTGGTATGAGGATCTTATATGAGGGTTTGATTTGAGAATCTGGTGTGGTGGTTTGTTCTGAGATCTGATATGGAGGTCTGATATGGGCGTCTGATTTGAGGTCTGATATGGGGGTCTGATCTAAGGATCTGATATGGAGGCTGATCTGAGAGGTAAGGAAGCATTTTTTGTGCCAGCAAACATTATACAGTGATATTATTTGTACTGGCACACATTATAAGGAGAAATATTACTACTGGGGGACTTCATGGAACATATTTACTAGTATGAGCACAATGAGGAAATTATTACTATTGGGGGGCACTGTTAACAAAAATCGCACTCTGGCAGATAATTATTACTATTGGAGGGACTTTTAGGAGCATTATCACTGTGGATGGCACTCTGGCACAGTATTAGCTTAGCACTGTTACTTTTGGGAGACATTATGCTTACACTAATATTGTAAGGGACACTATGTGCAGTTATTTTAGGACACCGTGTGCCAATACTTATTGAAGGGGGATTATCTGTTTCTGCAGTATAGTATGGGGGAGGCAGGAGAGGATGTTGAAAAGGTGGGAGGATGATGGAAAAGTAGGAAGCTAAGATATATTTTTGGCAAACTCTGTAGAGACAAGAGATAGCAGAAATACATGGCGGTCAGGTCCAAATAGAGAAGATGAGGAAAGAGAATATGTATATCAAAAGAGAAATCACTGGATGTAAAAAGTATGTAGCACTGCATTACCCTTTATGTTTTGTAAAGTTGTATGCAATATTTTCCAAGTATGTCTTTAACAGTAGGGATGGAGAGAAGAGGTTAGGTTGAGAATTTGGCATATGGTGTGTTGTTTCAATTTTTGCCTTAGGCAGCAGAAAGGCTAGGCGCACCCCTGCCTCTTGACACAAAGCATGGTGGACCGAAGCTGAACTCTTGCACCAGGGCCCATGACAGCTACACCCCTGATTATAGGTATTTCCATGCTGGTAACTTCTTTTAGCAGAAGTTTAAAGTTCATATCCTATTTGGTTGCTCTTAGTTCAAAACATGGGAAGAAAGTGGAGCTCCTCTAAAGTAGTAGGTTGATATCAGGTCGAGTCTCTTGTTTTACATACTACACTCATTGACAAAAAAAAGAATGCATCGAGAAGGAGTTGTTGGAATTGAACAATACTTTCTATGTGTGAATGTGAATGATGATATATGCAAGTGATTACAATATTAGGGCAAATACATAACTTTATTAGGGAAAACTGTACAATTGAAAAAAAGCTCTAATATAATGTTGGGCCGTCTCTAGCCTTGTTACAAGATGAGATACAGTTGGGCATGTTGCAAATGTTGCAGCTGGGCCTGTAGATTCTGCACACACTTAGGATGCAGAAGCTGCCATCCCAGCTGGTCCCATAACTACTCGATTAGTGATAAATCTCACTAATGGACAGGCCAAGGAAGTTTTGCAGTCTGGCAGAAACATTTCAGAGAAATCCTTACTGTGTCTGAGTGAGCATTATCCTGCTGAAAAATTTCAGTTGGAAGCCATGCCATGAGGGGCACCACAGGTGACGGCAAGATGTACTACACACATCGTTGAGCTGTTAAGTGTCTCTTGTGTCACTACTAGAGGTGACAGACAGGGTGCCGCTCCACAGCAAAGACAGGATTGAAGCATCCACCATAAGGCCTCCATGCTCAAACCCAACTGTAGTGCAAGATAATGCACCTGGGACGTAAAAACCCACGAGCAGAATATAAAATTAGTGATACAGTCCTAACCTCAGTATCTGAGGAAAGGGATTTAGGGATCATTATTTTAGAAGACTTAAAGGTAGGGAGACAATGTCACAGAGCAGCAGGAAATGCTAGCAGAATGCTAGGGTGTATAGGGAGAGGCATTACCAGTAGACAGAGGGAGGTGCTCATGCCGCTCTACAGAGCACTAGTGAGACCTCATCTGGAGTATTGTGCGCAGTACTGGAGACCATATCTCCAGAAGGATATTGATACTTTGGAGAGAGTTCAGAGAAAAGCTACTAAACTGGTACATGGATTGCAGGATAAAACTTACCAGGAAAGATTAAAGGACCTTAACATGTATAGCTTGGAAGAAAGACGAGACAGAGGGGATATAATAAAAACTTTTAAATACATAAAGGGAATCAACAAGGTAAAAGAGGAGAGAATATTTAAAAGAAGAAAAACTGCTACAAGAGGACACAGTTTTAAATTAGAGGGGCAAAGGGTTAAAAGTAATATCAGGAAGTATTACTTTACTGAGAGAGTAGTGGATGCATGGAATAGCCTTCCTGCAGAAGTGGTAGCTGCAAATACAGTGGAGGAGTTTAAGCATGCATGGGATAGGCATAAGGCCATCCTTCATATAAGATAGGGCCAGGGGCTATCCATAGTATTTAGTATATTGGGCAGACTAGATGGGCCAAATGGTTCTTATCTGCCGACACATTCTATGTTTCTATGTTGTGGAATCCCAAACAGAACCTTGAGTCATTGCTAAAGATAATATGATTCCAGTATGTAGCCTGGCCAGGCTTCTCAATCACAACACTACTGAAAATAAAAGTGAGAGCTGCTGCCTGTTATTTTGCAGAACACATAATGGGTGCCATGACACCAAATTTACTTCTGGGAATGGCACCTGAGTAATGAAAGTGGTACCTGTTTCTGGCTAGTGGATAATGAAACTGCGGACAATGAAACTGTGGTTGCTGCTTGACAAGCAAACAATCCTCTGTTGGTGGTATGTTTGTGTCATCTGAAGCCTTTTCACTGTGTGTTTGTGCCCTCATGCAACCACTGCTCCCAACATCTCCTAACAGCAAGATCAGAATGGCCTTGATGGTGGGCAATTTGTCAAAATGACCATCATGCTTCTCTCAGTCCAATGATGTGCTCCCTCTCAAAGTATGTCAACTGGGAAAAATGTCTTCAAGTGGAGGCATATCTAGCAATCAACTGTCTCTCACCAAGAGGCATACTACTCAAGCACTTTTACACCCCTTGTGGCAAGAACCAGTGTCTAGTTAGACAACACCTGTAATCATTTACAAATCTGCCTGAGACAAGTTTTGCAGCAATTCGACATTTCCATCAGGGTGTGTTATTTTTGTTTTGTCAATGAGTGTATTTTTTTTTTAGAAGAGAGTCTCATCTTTTTACATTGGGCTACAAGAGGCCTAACACTATTGAAGGCATGGAGAATATATCCATAGGCTGCTCCTCATCCAAGATGGAGTGGATGCTTATTCTACTCGGTAGAAAAATTGGTCATCAGTGGAAGGCAAAAGTAAGAATGTTATGTGGGCATCTCAAGGAATGAATAATAAGGTAGGAAGAAGCCAAGAATTGAGAAAAAAGAAAACAGTAGACTCTTAAAAAACAACTTTGACCACCTAATACACATGCTTGGTCTACTTATTGAGGGTATAAATGAGTTTGAGCTAATGCATTCTCCAAGACCATAGACTTTACCAATGACCATAGACTTTACCAATGTGACCTTAGCAGGTACATCTATGATATATCAAATCTTTTTACCTGAATTTTCCCTGTAAAAACGCAAAATAACATGTTTTATATATGGTACACATAAATTTGACATTTTGTCCAAATGATATGAAAAAGATAAATCTGGAGACCTTGAGAAAATACAAGAATTCAGAGTCATTGATTTCATGTCCATGCTGGAGTTTTAGCCTAATTTTTCCTATTCACTTTATGCCATTATTTTTAGGCTGTGCCCCGGTCTTTTACATCTGTAGCTTGAGAAACGAATTATCCACTCTGATTTATACCCTGGATCACATTTGAGTTACATTGGGATTTGAACATCTCGCTCACCTCTGCTCTGTGCATTTCAATGAAAGAATCCCATGGACCATTATTTTGTCTCCAGGAGTACAATTAAAATGACACGGACATGAATATCTTAAGTCTATTCCCCTCTGGCAAACGGTCCATTCCATGCCGTACAGACGGAGCACATAATTGTTTTATGCTGCCTGAAATACATCTCACAGAATATATGAAATATTAAAATAAAAGATCAGAGACACATAAAACGTTCATGCATAAAAAATACTATTGAAATTGATAATAACTTGAATGACTAAAGGCATTGTGGAGCTAAATGCAATTTAGGACTAAATATTAAAAGATGTAAACATAATTGAGTTTTTATTGTCCGTTTTCAAGAGGGTCTGTTTAAGAAAATTGCTTTGTTTAATCATTTCCTTTGATGCTGAGGGATAATTCAATTTATAAGTATGGTAGAGCATACTACAATTAGAAATTCATAAGAAGATATATAATGAATTGCTAGGCCTAAGTGTAAGGGTTGCTTTGTTGCAGTCAACATCAGATTGGTTTTGCCATGGTCATGAAGAAAGACGACATGTCACACACATATGTTCACAGTGTAACAAAACAACTATAGTTTGCAGTTCCTCGGGACCACCAAAGGTGAGAATACTGAGGGACCACCCACAATCTATATATGTAGTACCCTAGACCTGGGATACTGCTATGGTATCCTTAATTGATGCATTTATATGTTTCTTATGCAATCTGTTATGTATTTCAGGTGTACCTTGTCATTTCATTCAGCAGGGGAGGTACTGGTTGGCAATGGCTGGTCCAACTTCCTGCCAGGAGGGGGAGGTCTAGACTAGTTAGTCAATCTAGAGGTGTGCATGGCGGAAAGAGAATGTGAAAGGTGCTGCCCTGATAGTGGGGAACTTGGGAAGTAGCTCATAGAGCATCCACACCCAAGAACCGTGTCTAGGCCCAGTATCGAGATACCTCTATCCTACCATTTCTTTCTGTTACACCATTCACCATATTGGATAAAAAAAATTATATTTTAATAGCACTCAGCGATGCCCATAATGTTATTTTTTTTATTTTACTTTAAAATTATTTTAATTTTGATTTTCAGGAAAGAAAAATAAAAGTGGACTCATGTTGTAAGCAGGTCCAAATTGACAGAAGATGGAACAATTCAAGTAGGCAGGCACAACAGAATTTGGCGAAGCCTGCAAGACCATAGTGCGGCACAAAATACTGCCTTAGCAGAACCAAATATCACAGTGCAGCACAGAATACCGCCTTAGCAGATGCAAATACCATAGTGCAGCAGAAAATACTGCCTCTCTCACCACAGTATTTGAGTGCATGTCTGTCCTGAGGACAGTGATAAAGTTAAGATCAGGAGGGTACCTGTGGCTGTTGGTCAGGTGCATAAGTACCTGAAACTCATAGCTAGTGAAAAAAAAAATTGATTTGGCTGCTTCACCAAATTTTGCAAAAATAAAATTGCTTTGAGACAAATTACTTCATCACGAAGTGCATTTCTTTGTAAATAGTGGGTACAATGACAAGGAACGTCATTGAACGTCACCCCCCGTCATTGAACCCCTCAGATGCCGAGTTCATCGCTGATTGCGGCATCTGAGATGAATATTAAATCATTTTAGGGTTTACTCGGTAAAACAAATTTTTGATTTTACTTACCTCATCATTGATTGAGAAGAGGTTGCCGCAACCACTGTCACCACGCACAATATTTTGCACGGGATCTTCAAGCAAGATAGCCACAGCAGCTTCTTCGTGCTCAGGAGGTAAGTATGATTTTTTTTCTATTTTTACTGCCATTTCAGGGAAATTTTATCTGAAATTCAGATTAAATTCCAATTCGTCAGCCTCGATTTGCTCAACACTACTCCTAGCATTAATTAAAGGGAACCTGTCAGCGGCAAAACCCATCCCAAACCGCCAGCAGTACCTTCAAGTAGCTGGCTGTGAGTTTTGATGATTTTCTTACTGCATTCTGATGAGGCAGAAGTATGATAAACATTCTTTTATCCTCCGTCTGCGCTATTTTCCAGTCAGGCTTGAAGTCAAGGGGGCAGCGGCCTCTTTGCTTCAAGCCAAGGTAACCGCGCCCCCTTCCCTGCCCCTTCTCCTGTGACTGACAGCCGGCTGTTCGGCAAAGCCAGCTGGCTGTCGGGCATAAAAGCTGTCAGTCACAGCGAAGGGGCAGGAAAGGGGGCGTGGTTACCATGACTTGAAGCAAGGAGGCCGCTGCCCGCTTGACTTCAAGCCTGACTGGAAAATAGTGCGGACGGAGGATAAAAGATCGTTTTTCATACTTCTGCCTCATCAGAATGCAGTAAGAAAATCATCATTCGAAACTCACTGCCAGCTACTTGAATGTACTGCTGGCGGCGGTTTGGGATGGGTTTTGCCGCTGACAGGTTCCCTTTAATGATGAGAGCATTAGACCATTATGTACCCAGCCAGTGGCCATGAAGAGGGCTCAGTCAATCCCCTAGGCACCGCCCCATTTTCCCAGGGAAATTTCCCTGTCTTTGGCCATATGTGGCAAGAAAGGGAAAGGCGCTCATAGGGCAATAGTTTCTTAATGAGTTGGTTTAAAAAGGTAATGGTTATGCCCACCTTTTCGTGTTGTGCAAGCATAGGCCCAACACTAGTGTAGGAGTATGTTTAGATAGTGGTCGGTGCTACCGGTATCGTTCGCTCCTCACTTGTGGAGTTGCCAGTCCTCCTGGAGGAGTGATGAGAGATAACAGAGGGGTGTGGAGTATTGGTGGTCCACCGTTTTCGATACCTCCTGGCTCAATAACATGACCTCAAGTAGTTGGAGACAATTCTTTTTACTTACAAATATGTGACAACGCGTTTCGGAGTAGACAAACACTCCTTTTTCACCTCTGAGGCTGTAAATCCACATGCATATACCGCTATATTCACGTATTTGTAAATAAAAGAATTGTCTCCGACTACTTGAGGTTGTGTTATTGCGCCATGAAGTATCGAAAACGGTGGACCACCAATACTCCACACCCCTCTACTGTCTATGACCAGTCTATCCCTGATGGGAGGAGAGCAGTATACGAAGTAGGAAGGATTCCAGCAACATGTCTGAGAATTTTCAGTATTTATTCGATCATATTAAAAGCATTCACATCCAGGAAAGCGCATAAGTGCCATGTATTCTGAAAGATATCTACAGTCTTAAATCATGGCATGTTTACTTCGCTTTTCTATGTCTACTTTGTATTCTAAGACGTTTCTCTAAAGAAACAAATACAAAGGATTTACCTGTCCTGATTTCCTCATGGGATCACCTAAAATCATCTAAGCGTATACATGAGAGAGACCCCAATTGCCTGATGCTATATTTGAAGCGTCCTTATAACCACTGTAACCTCGTATTTCTATGCACATTGTGATGCGTTCTGATCTATTGTTATCTAAACATAATAGATGTGACTTTTTGGAACAAGGTATCTCAGCAGCATACAAATGTCCCCGTAGAGCGGGTGTCAGGGGAGCAGTCGTTGAGCACATTCTCATGAGAGGTGTGTTGTCTCTACTTAGATTTTCATGAAGATCAGTACTTTTACAGCTAAAGGAATCACAACAAACAGCTGATGGAAAAAGAAGAACGTGTCCTGGACCTGGAATCTCATCATCAAATTAGTTATGCATGTGTCTCAATAGGTTGCAATGGTTTTTAAACTGTGGTATGCATAAAAGTGCAAGGGCACCGATCAAAATGAGCTTGGCCACACCACCCGGAAGAAAAAGGCCCTGTGCTTTTTATTTTCTATACACCCATTTCTAACTATCAATGTAGTTCCTTTGGACTGGAGCATCTAGTATCAAAAGGGATGGGAAAAGCTAAGTCTTCTCCTACCTAGGATCGTTTGTCTTTATAGCATCTATGGTAATATGGTATGTATGTGTTTGAAACACAAAAACTCTGGGAACCTGCCAAACTCTGGAGTACACAGGGGGCTGGGGTAACTTAATCTTCTGAAGTGTCACGGAGACGTCATCGCTGAGGTCTGTTACCTATGACCCCAATGATCAATAAAACAAACGGGCCATGGTATTTTCCTTAGTGCCACTGTCCCTTATAAAACAAATATCCTTGTATCTCCAAGTTTCTTACTGGAATCTCCCATGTGCTACAAGAGAACTGGACCAGGGCTTTCTCTACAGTGGTAGTTTGTCAACCACAGTGGGGGCTCCCACAGGTGTTCACGTGTCCATATTCTCATGTTCTCTTCAGGATGTAAAATCCCATCAGATTGCATCCAGAACACATTAATCTGGGGTGCAATGGTAAATCCAGTTGTTTCATCTGTTTGTATTTGAAAGATAGTTACCCCTTAAAAGGGGGCTATCTGATGAATCATTTTCATACCAAAAGTCCTGTAAATAGCTATATTAATTAATATAACTTGTGATGTTTCAAGCAGCTATAATGTCCCCTAGAGTGCCCCCAGTAATATTAAGAACACCCTATATTGTGCTCCAGGTGATAATCCCTGTATAGTGTCCCCAAAAATAATAGAATTGTCCCTACAGTGCATTCCCAATAGCCACGCCCCCCACGCTGCCCTCCATGTATCTCTATGGAAGACTCAGAGATACACAAGTACTGTATCTGCGGCTCTCCCATAGATACATGGAGGGGGAGTGTTGACCACCACTCCGGGCACAAGGAGATCCGGAGTACCATACAGGAGATCGTGGGGGATCCCATCGGCCAGAACCCCCCGATCAGACACTTATCTCCTATCCTTTGGATAGGAGATTTATTTTCCTATCCCGGAGTACCCCTTTAATATGCAGTGGCATCACAGTAAAGGGTTAATATGCACAGTGACAACACAGTACAGGGCTTATATTCACAATGCATATTAACACTTTGCATTAACCCTGGCCCAGTTCTCTAAATCAACCCTCCCCCCACACACCGCATTTTGCTGTACTTGATATACAGCAGCACATACCTGTCACATCCAGGGCCTCCCAGGTGACGTCTCCTCTGATGTAGATCTTCTTTGTCATGATCTTCTCCATTTGGTCCGGACACTTCTCTCAGCCGCCTCATCTCTGCAGAGTGTGACACACAGACATAGTGTCCTCACTTTTCTATCATCATCCCCCAACCTGGAGTCCCCAAAATGTGTTATCCTGCTGCTCGCTTTGCTCCCCAATACCACAAATACTATCCTGAAGAAATAACAGTGCCCCCATAGTAATAGTGCTCCTCATAGTCCCACCAATAGTAATTCCCTTCTAGAATGCTCTCAGTAATACTGCCCCCTACAGTGCCCCATTATGTAATTTGCCCCCACACTGCCGCACGCTATGTAATTTCCCCCCCACACTGCCCCATTAAGTAATTTGCCCCCACACTGCCTCACATTATGTAATTTCCCCCCCCCCCACACTGCCCCACGCTATGTAATTTCCCCCCCCCCCACACTGCCCCATTAAGTAATTTGCCCCCTACACTGCCTCACATTATGTAATTTGCCCCCACACTGCCCCACATTATGTAATTTGCCCCCCACACTGCCCCATTAAGTAATTTGTCTGCCACACTGCCCCCATTAAGTAATTTGCCTCCACACTTCCCCCATTAAGTAATTGTCCGCCACACTGCCCCCTTTTAAGTAATTTGCCCCCACACTGCCCCATTAAGTAATTTGTCCACCACACTGCCCCATTAAGTATTTTGCCCCCTACACTGCCCCCATTAAGTAATTTGTCTGCCACACTGCCCCCTATTAAGTATTTTGCCCCGCACACTGCCCCCATTGAGTAATTTGTCCACCACACTGCCCCCATTATGTAATTTTTCTGCCACACTGCCCCCATTAGGTATTTTGCCCCCCACACTGCCCAATTAAGGATTTTTCCCCAACACTGCCCCCATTAAGTAATTTGTCTGCCACACTGCCCCAATTAAGTAATTTGCCCCCACGCTGCCCCAATTATGTAATTTGCCCCCGCACTGCCCCATTAAGTAATTTGTCTGCCTCACTGACCCATTAAGTATTTTGCCACCCACACTGCCCCATTAAGTAATTTGTCTGCCTCACTGCCCCCATTAAGTATTTTGCCACCCACACTGCCCCCATTAAGTAATTTGTCCACCACACTGCCCCCATTATGCAGACAAATTACTTAATGGGGGCAGTGTGGGTGGCAAAATACTTAATGGGGGCAGTGAGGCAGACAAATTACTTAATGGGGCAGTGTGGGGGCAAATTACTTAATTGGGGCAGTGTGGCAGACAAATTACTTAATGGGGGCAGTGTTGGGGACAAATCCTTAATTGGGCAGTGTGGGGGGCAAAATACTTAATGGGGGCAGTGTGGCAGAAAAATTACATAATGGGGGCAGTGTGGTGGACAAATTACTTAATGGGGGCAGTGTGGGTGGCAAAATACTTAATGGGGGCAGTGAGGCAGACAAATTACTTAATAGGGGCAGTGTGGGTGGCAAAATACTTAATGGGGGCAGTGAGGCAGACAAATTACTTAATGGGGCAGTGTGGGGGCAAATTACTTAATTGGGGCAGTGTGGGGGAAAATTACTTAATTGGGGCAGTGTGGCAGACAAATTACTTAATGGGGGCAGTGTTGGGGACAAATTACTTAATTGGGGCAGTGAGGGGGCAAAATACTTAATGGGGCAGTGTGGCGGAAAAATTACATAACTGCCCCTATTAAGTAATTTGTTCGCTACACCGTCCTCATTACGGAATTTGTCCACCACACTGCCACCATTAAGTAATTTGTCCACCATACTGCCCCATTAAGTAAATTGCCCCCCACACTGCCCACATTAAGTTCAGTGAGTTCAGTCACTTCAGAGCGCAACCCATCCTGTGGCGAGTAATCCCGCGAGACCCGTGACCTCCCGCGGCGGGTCTCGCGGGATCACGCGCCGCAGGACGGAGTTGAGCTCTGAAGTGATTGAATTCATGACCGCCTGGCGCAGCAGCCTAGCAGATCAGCGGACAAGTACAAGAGGGGTGGGGAATAGCAGTTGGGGCACTGGGTCAAGCCCAGAATGTTTTGACCTAAGGACGCTCACACCCGACACCGCCGCAAGTACAATTTGTACTTGCAGCGGTGTCGGGTAGAAGCCAGAGAGAGAGGCCCCCATCAGCGCAAGGGCTTAGGCGGCAGCCTAAGTGACCTAATGGAAGAGCTGCCTCTGCTCACAACCACCAAACGCATCCCTCCCCCATCTCGGCTGAGCATGCATGTGGTCTCAGTAGGTAAAGAGGAATAACTGTTGCTAGATATCTCTGAAGGTAAGCTTAAGAGGACCTGCCATCACAAGAGAGCCGAGATATTCCCATTTACTTCAGCATACTTATGTCACGGATGATATTGCAGATAGCTGGAAGTTATGGATAAACATCCGACTGGCTTGATCCCAAACTAAGGAGCATAAAGGTGACCCCTGTAAAACCCTAAGAGCTCACCCTGACTGCTAAGCACATACAAGGGTCTCAGAGGTAGATGATTGCATGCCCTCGTACCTAGACTGTGTGACACCTGAAAGCCCTATAATAGTGAGGGGATACGACCACCGGCTCCCTGCACTTAATACGGAGGGAGTCAGGGTCACCTAGAATCATGCCAGCAAAGAAACACAATACAAGAAAGGACTCATCTGAACAAGCAGTAACAGAAGTCTCCAGCAGTGATCACTTCAATCTAGGAAGCAGTATAAACAGCAAAGTGAGGCAGTATGGGAGGGAATATAAAGGGAGGCAATTAGTGTGAATAGGTGACAGCTGGGAGAAGGAAAGGAGATGACAAAGTGAAACCAAAACAAAGAACATCATGCAAGAGGTACAGAAGAACGTCTGCCAGACTTTCTCAGAGAGCTGGCGGTGACAACTTACCAACATACTGTACTCCCCAAAATGACCAATAATACCCACATAATGATCATTTTTGGGTGGGATTTGCATAATTGTGACCCCTTTTGCATGCCGGTTTTTGGGATTGGCCTATGAAACATAGGACCTTTGGTAAGAATGCATTAAATGGTCAGCCAGTCCATCAAAATCGCTGTTTTTGACCATTGTCTAATGTGTATGGCCATCTTAAAGTGGACGTCCATGATTTTACCATTGATGGCCTAGCCTCAGGAATGGCAATCAATATCTGAATGGTGAGGGTCTAGCACCACACTTCCCCTTCCGATCATGTATTTAAAGAGGACCTTTCACCGATTATGACACTGTGAACTAAGAATACAGACATGGAGAGCGGCGCCCGGGGATCTCACTGCACTTACTATTATCCCTGGGCGCCGCTCCGTTCTGCTATGCGCTCCGGTATCTCCGGTCACAAAGTTATGGTAGGCGGAGTCTGCCCTTGTTCTTCTGTAGCACTGGCCAATCGCATTGCAGAGCTCACAGCCTGGGAGAAAATAACCTCCCAGGCTGTGAGCTTTGCGCTGCGATTGGCCAGAGCTAGAGCAGAACAAGGGCAGACTCCGCCTACCATAACTTAGTGACTGAAATCTCCGCCTACTATAACTTAGTGGCCGGAGATACCGGAGGGAATAGCGGGAGAATGGAGCGCCGCCCAGGGATAATAGTAAGTGCAGTGAGATCCCCAAGCGCCGCTCTCCATGTCTGTATTCTTAGTTCACAGTGTCATAATCTGTGAAAGGTACTCTTTAAGGGTAGTTCCGACACTAGAAGTCAGTTCTGGAGCTACAGCTTAGTCCATTGTGTAATGGATCGAGCTGGTTACTGCAGCACTGCTCCCAGTGAAGTGAATGGTAACCAGCTCTGTTCACTACAAAATGGATGGAGCTGTGTAGCTGGAGCTACTGACCCCATCCAATATGATATTGATGCTTTATCCTGCAGACCTTCAGGACATCCCCTTTAAATCTCAGGAGCATATCTTGAAGCTCCTGGGAGACAATCTTTATAATTCTAATGAGACCTTTCTTATAAAGCAGATGAGCCCCCTCATGCACCAGGACTTGGGTGCTTTGCCCTGGCCCCTGCTTTTACATAGGACTGCAGATTAACCAACCAACTTCATTATCTTAACTCATAAAGCTCTCATGATGCCTCACCAAGGCAAAACAAAAATAAATGACATACCTCTGGGCGTGCAAAGAGAAACATTGGATATGTAAATAAAATGGTTTTCTCCTGTGGTTGGGTTGTAAATGTTTTATTAAGTCTGTATTAGCTCTATTATAGCTGCCATGCATTTACTATATATCACACGTAGGGGGCATTGTTTCATCACAATTTGTCCAAACAGCATTTTTTTCACCTATGGACATACATCTCACCAGCAGTGTTACAAGAGGCCAGCATAAATGTCCTCGGCTGGCTGCTCTGCGTTTTCCACTGCAGTGGATGCTGAGATACATTGTAATTTAATATGGTAATTATCAGCCTGCTATGTTTATATCTGGGGGCACTATGTACTGTAGCATTGCAGATTTATCTTTTTAGCATTGCATGCTTCGGGGTAGTATGAAGCAAACAGTGTGTGAAGCTGGCCATTTTTTTTTTAAAGGCCAGCCTTGTATATCACACCCATTGATAGATTAAAGCACCGCGTGTACCCTGCAGTTTGCATTTCATTTTCCAAGGCTTTTAATGTTAGCTGCCACTCAAAAGCAAAGCCACCTTGTCAACCAGTATTAGATTAACCATTTGCAGGATGTGATGTGACACAGATGAATTAGCTGTTTATCTCTTTGAAGCTCATCTACCAAAAATGGTATATTAAAGTCTATGTAATGTGCTGTAGATATGTAGAATGAGCTCTGCAGAGCTATTAGGATTTAAAGGTAATCTGTAACCAAAATTCACTGATAAATCAGGCACAATGCCTTGTAGGTGTTAACAGCGATGGGTGTTGAATAGTGCTGAGCGAACCCGAACTGCAACTTTTTACTGAAGTCTGGGTTCGGGTCCGGTGTTTGGTTGATTTTATTATTTTCCGTTATAAGATGGTTATATCAGAAAATAGCATTCTTAAGACAGAATGCAAAAGAATATGGCCGTTTAGGGGTTAAAAAAACCTCACCTCATCCACTTGATCCTGCTGCGGCAGTCTCTTCTATCATTATTCAGCAGGACCTGCCAAAGGACCTGCAATGTGTGAGATGACATCACCGCGCTCATGTGGGAGGGCGTGGTGACATCATCGTGCACATCGCAGGTCCTTTGGCAGGTCCTGCTGAAAGAAGATAGAAGAAGCTGCTGCAGCACGATCAAGAGGATGAGGTGAGTTTTTTTTAACCCCTAAATGGCCATATTCTTTTGCATTCTGTCTTAAGAATGCTATTATTTTCCTATATAACCGTGTTATAACGGAAAATAATAAAGTGAAGTTTAGTTCAAATTTGGGTCCTAAACTCAAACTTTGACCTGAAGTTTGGCTGAACCCGGTGAACCTGAACTTCCACGGATTCACTCATCCCTAGTGTTGAACCACCGTTTTGGCCAACAGGTTTGACTTTGTGCTAAGAGGGGACCAAGAGACACTGGTGCAGACAGAGCTAAAGTTAGAGACAGGCCGAGGTCAGGGAAAGCAAAGTACGAGCAATCCGATAAACAGTCCAAGGTCAGAGCGGGTAGCAAAGGGTTAATACGAAGGTGAGGTAAAGGTCAGATCAGGTAGTGGAGGTTCAATATGCAGGAAATAGGCTGAAGTCGGTAACTGGCAGTCAAATAAAAACCACTGCAGGAATTAGAAAGCTAGGAACCTATTGTTTAGGCACTTTTCTACAGAGCAAAGTGCCTAAAGTACTTCTGGACTGCAAGGCATTGGCTGACCCTTCAAGAGCTAGAGAGAGGATGCACATACCCTATGGATGGAAGAAGAGAGGCACTGCCAGCAAACAGGCTGTAAGCTTCATGGAGGAACAGAGCAAGCCTGGAGGCCAGACCCAACAGGAGAAAGGGAAGATGGGTCAGCATCACTGGGTTCTAAGACATCAGGGTAGGTTAGTAATACAGCAGCCGCAGTTCAGCTAAATGTAATGATAACTTTCACCCATTGCTTTATTCTGGAAAAAAAATGTACTTTTTATCAATATGCCAATGAACAGTTAAGTGCACTGAAGGCCGGCCCAAGTCACTCTGGGCCCCTTTGTATCCCCTGCTTCTTTTGCTAGCCCCTCCCTCTCCTTCCCGATTGACAGGGCCAGGCTCCTGCATAGTCATCTCTCCTGGTATTGTTAATCAAGAAAGGGAGGGGGTGACAGAGGATGCAGAATGAGCAAAGGTGCACAGAGTGGCTTGGACCCACCCTCAGTGCACTTAACTGCTCACTAATCACTAAGTGAAATATATAATTATATTCAACTATGCTAGCCCTACAATACAATACAATAATTGTGCCTAATTGTGTTTTTTCTTAGTGAATTTACTAGTGACATTTACTTTTTAAAGGGTAACGACACCTTTGTAAAAAGCATAAAGGGTCAAAAGTGATGATCAGAGAGCTCTACCTTTTTGGTTCTCTAATCAGCAGGATACGGGTACACTGACGTCACTTTTGCAGTGGGTCAGGATATGGGTGGTTAATAGTCTATAGTTTGTTCGTGACGCCAATTGCAGAGTGCACAGGGTACTATCACAGAGCTCTCCCAAGGTGTTATAATGCACGTCCCAGGTTAGGAATGCCAGAGTGGTGCAATTGCTTATAATGTCTCTGTATGGTGGTGATAATGGTGTCAACGGTGTCTCCTACCTGGGTACGGCTGGACTCCTTTCTCACTTGCAATAAATTTAGTGTAGTGATAGTAGGAGTAATAGAGGGATTTTGCAGCAGAAATTGATGTCCAGACCTTTTAGATGAAGTTCAAACTTGTCTTTACTGAAGATAACTTTCATCCAAGCAGTATACAGCTTTGGTCTTTGGTCCCAGCAGGTTTTGGCAATGGTTGGCAGGAATGAATCTTCTGCACTATAAATCTGGAGCTTGCAGGATAAGACGTCTGCTTAGTAGCTCTATTACTGTGGCAGGAATTTAGCTTCTGCGCTTATCTTTATCTTCTGCTATATGGGGACTGACTAGCTGAGGAGGAATATGGCTTCTCCTGGGTCTCTGGACTTTACTAACAGATATATTCTCAGGGAATGCTTTTGTCCTGGAACTCTGGAGATTGTCTGCTTTCTTGTCATCCAGCTGAGGCTGCAGGGCTCAAACTGGGAATCTGATCAATGTCTCAGCCGAGACACGATCCTGGCTTTCTTCCCTATGCAGGGGGACTCCTGAACTCTATCACACAGCCTTCCCCAACAGGGGTGGCTGGCACACTGACTCTAACTTCCTTCTCCACCCAAGCTGCAGGATGTTGGAACAGTCCACACCTCCACAGAGGAGGAGCTAAGCTGAAATAATCCATTCCAGCTTAGATGTACTAAACTGTAACTAGTTCCTTACCAATCTATTGCTGCCAATTGCTGGTGAACATGTAAAATTGCAAGGAAACTTACATTTAACATAGTTTTAAATGCACAGTTGTGAAGACATGAGCACAATCATATCAGATGACAAGGTAAACGCTCTTAGGAGATAGTAGCGGGGCAGAGGCGTGTAGTAACACAACTTTGGGGTGTTACAGTTCTGCTTGGCTTTACAAGCGTGTGCAGTATGGATTCATAGAATGTATATGAGATCCATACTCCATAGACTTAAAAATCTGAGCCAATGAAAGCTAAAGCAACAGAGCGCTCTGAGCAGCACCTCTGAGAAATCATTTTTTTTTAAACACAGATTTTGTTGATCTGTATAGGGGTTTTCTAGGGGAAGATTTAATATTTTTTTTAAAGGGCTAAAATGGGTTACAAATATAGAAAAAGCACATCATCCTCCTGATCCCCCTGCATTTGCAAATGTGCTTTAGTCCCCACTGCTCTCACTTCCTAGTTCGAGTTTGATACATAGGAAATTGATGGAAGTGCTGGATCACACAGTCCATTCATGTATGGGATTTGAAAATAACATGGATTTTCCAGGATTTAAAGGGATATTACGGTTGTTTGAAGTTATCCCCTATCCACAGGGTTGACTTATACTATTTAAAATTGTGTAACCGCATTTTATATGTTCGGTGTGATATATATCCTGTTAATTTGCATTGAATTTGCATGTCATTTCTGGAAAGAGTTAATGAATATTGAGAGACTTTTGGGACTTTGAATGAGAAGCTGGTAATTTTACACAGCTGCCATAAGGTTTGAAGAAGAGCATGTTTTGGAGGGAAAAATCCAGATGTTGTTTACCACCAAAACCAGACAGACTGATCTTTTAAATGTCAGGTGCTGCGTTATTATCATGTCTAGAAACTTGTTTTTGTCTGTAAAAACTGCTGTGTCATTGCCATTGAGTATCATTGAAGCTCTAATCTAAGTCTATGATAGACGTGAGTTGAAACATTGTAACTGTGCTGCGTTTCTCTACTCCACTCCTCCCACTAGAAGCTTTTAGTCTAGCAAAAACTGTATATAAGGAGATTAGTCAGAGACCCTAGTGTTCTGCAGTTAGGGAACAATGCTTAGAAGAGGACCAGAAAAAGATTCTGAGACATGGACATTCTGCCACAGACCCTGGGCCTTCAGCCTTTGGCCAGGGTACCAGCCTTCTGAGAGAGAGAGAGGGAGAGGGACAGCTAACCTAGGCCTTTCCTCAGCATCCTGTCACAAGTGGTAGGGATAAGTGCAACCCTGAGCTCCGCCCACACCACTATCCCTACCTACTTGCATGATCCGATCCGTCCTAAGTTACCAACAGTGCCCAACTGGACGGCAGTCCCTAGCTTAAGTATGTGCAGGGGCTTACAGGGAGGGAACAAAGTGGAGAGAACAAGAGACAAAGACAGAATCATAAACTTCCAGGCTGGGTAGAAACCAAACAAGCAATAACACACCGTAGACAAAAACAGGACAAAATGGAAGCCGAGGTCAAGTACCAGGAGGTCATGTCAATAGACAGGGATAATGCAGAATCGAGGTTAAATTACAAACTGAGGTCAGAAGCCAGATCACGTCAGTACAAAGGGATAACACGAGATCAGGAGTCAAACACAAGCCGAGGTCGAGTTCCACAAACACACATGCAGGAAATACAGTGGTGAGTATTAAGACCAATCACAGGCAACTTGTGGCCAGCAAGTTGCCTGTTAAATAGGCCAGACTGAATGGTCACGTGACGTGGCCTGCATCACATGACCCTGCTTCATCCCCAGTCACTACTCTGCGCGCAGACTCATCACCGTCGGCACTCATTCTTGCCCCTGCGCTCATTGCCTAGGGAATGGAGGACGCTGGCCGCATCTGACTCTTGCTCCTCCTCGCTCTCTGTCAGCGGTGTGTCGGTGGTGCTGCAAGGACGAAGCGCACCGCTGGCTCCCTGTCACACATCCATTCTCCTGTCAGGGAGGAGACTGGAGAAGCATCCCTATGCCTTGCTTGTATTGTTTTCAACCTGGATTTCTCCAGTAAATAACCACATTGGTTTACTGCAGACCCTGACTCTCTGGACTTATTTTCCCATTGGGGTGCACCTCACCTTACCATCCTTTCCAGAAAGCAGCAACACGCGGTGAGTCTGGTGACACCTCAACGGTGAGCGGGGAATCCAGCGTAGAGTTGGGACCACCCCAAACCCTGCCACAGCAGTCATATTACAGATTCATAATACAGCCCTGTGCATGATCCCTATCGCTGTCAATCACTGAGATAGTTTTGAATATTTTACATGGATTAGTCTCGATTACCAATCTAATGTCCTATGTGTAACCCATAATTGATTTGTTATTCTAATTTCACTTATTTATGTAGAGCAGATTATTAAGCAATGTGAAATTGTTCTGTAATTTAGCCCGTGACACTGATGGATGAGATCTGGCTTGGCCCCACTGCCAAAGCTGCTGACTGGCTGAATGTTTTATTCATTTGGCTAAGGGCTGGAGTAGACATCGTAGATTTTAAAATATTTTAGAAGCTCTCCGGGATGTCAGAAGAGATGTCAGTGTCGTTCAGCTCAGATGCCTAAAGTGCAGCAAAAAAATCCCCTCAAATCCAAATTATGTCATTCCAAGCAACTGAAAACTCTGCAGCTGTCAGTCTGAGAGGGAATCTACACTAGGACTGATTTTGGATGGATTTTGAACATATGGAAAGTAATGGGAATTACTTGAGAAATAAAATTCAGATATGTGCAACAGGGCAGGGGATCCCTCATGACAAATGTCTCAATAAGAGCATCTTCTTCAATTCTTGGTTGTAAAATTGTCCATCTGGGCTCAGTTCTTCAGAACTATTCATAAGGGGAGTCAAAGGTAAGGAACTAGAGAGGAGTGAATTTGTTAAAATGTGATTCTGATCATATTCATCCATATCAACTGTTTTGGGTCAGAATATATTTGACCTGAATAGAAAGTGCCCTGATTGCCTTAAAAAGTTTATCTCCTTTCATCTCTTTGAATATCTGAAATTTAATCACTCGAAAACTTAAATTTGGAAGAATTAGAATTTTTAAAAGAAATTTGGGCTGTATTTCTAAAATTCAGAACCAATTCACTCATCTTTATCTGGAACCAGAAACAAATTCAGGAATTTGTATATTTTGTCCTTCAGGATGTTGCATGTTTTCATCCATACCCTCCAAGAGCCAAAACTTTCTGTTTTCTATGCATGTAGTCTTTATATAGGCTAATTTTTTGCAGGAAGAGTTATAATTATTTTGCTGCCATTTTGGAGTACCCTTAAATTATGGAAAAACTTTTCTATTATAATTTTTTTCTTGAGGGACAGAAAAGAGAGCAAATACACAAATTGCAGGGTTTTCTTTATCGTTATGGCTTACAATTGACCGGAGAAGATCAGAAATTTCACAAGTGACTTCTCACAAAGATTGGCATGCTATGACAGTGTCAAGTTTAAATTCACTAATCTCACCAGTATGGCCCATATTACTGTAGTGAGCCTCTGAGGAGCCGTAGCTGAGAACAGTAGAGGTAGTGGCCCACATGAGATGCTGTGTCACTGTATGCTCCCAAAGGCCATCGCTACCTAGGGTTCGGTGCTGTGAAAAGGTGAATTGAAGGAATCAGGCAGACGTAAAAGAACAACAAACAGTTTTTTTTTAACTGAGAGCAAATGGTAAATTCAGTCTCTGTCACCAGATGAGGTATGGTGACTGGTTAGATGGAACTCATAAATATGCTTGCTGACAAAGTCTTTCTCTTTCACAGTTGCCTATTCTGCTCTGGGGTGATGGGTGTCTTAACTTGTTATCCCCTATCTTGCAGCAGTGTCTGTAAAACTCATTCTGCCATCTGGAACACTGTAGCTTGATAGGTTTCTACAGTCTTTAGACCTGAAGCAGTGTTCCTCACATTGAAGATGGATTTCTAGTGCCAAGGTACTAAGGAGCAGGAGTTGATGGATGTTCTCCCTGTCTTTTCACTAAAAAAGAGGTCAGATTGGCAAATTCCTATCAAGAGGGGGAATGGCGTGGTTAGCTTCATTCTCAATGCCACTGATATGTCATGTACTTTTACACCAGCAGATGGCCTAAGTAATTAATTACCATAGCATTTTAAACCAAACTATATGCAAATACTAGTGTTGGTTGAGCACCAAAGTGCTCGGGTGCTCGAGTAGAACACCTCAGGATGCTCGGGTGCTCTACTGAGCACCTGAGCACAATGGAAGTCAATGGGAGAACCCGAGCATTAAACCAGGCCCCCCATGCTTTGAAGAGGGGAGGGTGTCTGGTCAGGGCCGTCTTTAACAAGGGGAAAAAGGGGCAGCTGCCGCGGGCCCAGTTGCTCCTGGGGGGCCCAAGGCACCTGCCTCTTGAGCCCTGCTAGCCACTGCCCCGGGTGTCAGGCTGTCAGCTACACAGGGGGTGCTGCCATGCCATGCCTGCCGGCACTCCAGGAAGCGTACTGTTAGAGCTGTGATTCTCTAGGACCTTAGATGACATCATCACCATGTGACCAGTAACCTAGCAATATTACTGGTCACATGGCTATGAGGTCATGGGAACAGCATGGGGAGGATGTCTGGATGCATCTTGGACTCACAGGTCCATGTTGTCCGAGTAGTACGCCACTTTTACAGACTGACAGACTGACAATAATATGCACAAAACCGAAGATAAAATCGATTTTAGAGAAAAAATTGTTAGGAAACATTCTTTCCTGTATATTTACTTGTATATAAAGTGCAAGTGCTGCCATAAAACTGTATATCACATAAAGGAGGGCCTCATTCACATTGTGGTACAATTGTTCAGGTAGTGGGACTCCTACACTCATAAAGCCTATGCACTAAGTGAAAGAGCTGCCAAAAATTACAAGGAACCAGCACTTCAATACACCCTTTATTACACATAAAGGAGGGCATCATACACACCCTTGAAAAATTATGATTGATGGTCTGCTGGTTACCCTCAAAAACATTAGGAGCAGGGGCCTGTTGGTGACCCTCTAAAACATTAGGGGCGAGGGCCTGCTGCTGATCCTACCATCTAAAACATTAGGGGTGAGGGTCTGCTGCTGAGCTGACCATCTAAAACAGGCATGCTCAATCTGTGGCCCTCAAGCTGTTGCAAAACTACAACTCCCAGCATGCCCGAACAGCCTACAGCTATCAGCCTATAGCAGGGCATTGAGGGAGTTGTAGTTTTACAACAGCTGGAGGGCTGAAGGGCATACCTGATCTAAAACTAGCATGCTAAGCTGATTCTCTAAAACATTAGGGGTGAGTGCCTGCTGCTGATCTGACAATCTAAAACATTATGGATGAGGGTCCGCTGCAGAGCTGACCATCTAAAACATTAAGGGCAAGGGCCTACTGCTGATCTGACCATGGAACAAATTAGGGGCGAGGGCCTGCTGCTGAGCTGATCATCTAAAACATTATGGGCGAGGGCCTGCTGCCAAGCTGACCATCCCAAAAATTTTGTGGGGGAGGGCCTGCTGCCGAGCTGACCATCTAAAATATTTTGTGGTCGAGGGCCTGCTGCCGAGCTGACCATCTAAAAATTTAGGGGTGAGGGTCTGCTGCTGAGCTGTCCTTCTAAAACATTATGGTTGAGGGGCTGCTGGTGACCCTCAAAAACATTATGGGTAAGGACCTGCTGGTGACCTCAAAAACATTATGGTTGAGGGCCTGCTAGTGACCCTCTAAAACATTATGGGTGAGGGCCCGCTGCTCAGATGACCCTCTAAAACATTAGGAGCGAGGGCAGCCTAATAGGCTTGCTTATATGATGGAGTAGGAGGAGGAGAACGAGAAAAGGGAGATTGAATCATATACCCTTTTTAGTGGTTTAAGAGGTGCATAGGAATACAGTGTATTCAATACACCATAAAAGCCACATTTAAAGTGCCTTTATGTTCAGCCGCTTTCCTCTGGTGGAGTAGAGAAGTCAGGGGCAATCCAGGCCTTGTTCATTTTTATAACCGGTCAGCAGCAGCACTAAATACACACTCTGGCGGCGGGGCAGGCCAGCACCTCCAAGGCGTAGAGCGCCAGTTCGAGCCACGTGTCCAGCTTGGACACCCAATAGTTGTAAGGCACACAGGGATCACTGAGGACGCTGACATGGTCTGCTACGTATTCCTTCACAATCTTCAAAAAATTTTCCCTCCTTGTGACACTAGGCCATGCATCAGGTTGAAGGTGCTGGCGGGGTGTCATAAAAATGTCCCAGGCCTTGGAGAGTGTTGCCCTGCCTCTGTTGGAACTGCTGTGTGTTCCCCTCGTCTCCACTATTCGGTTGTCCAAGAAACGACGTACTCTGCAGTCAGCATTGTCAGCTCGTCCTCTCCACCACAGGAATTAGACATGAGAAGTTCTCTTTGTAGCGGGGGTGAACAACCAGTCATTAGTGTTGGCCAAAATGCGTACAACGTGAGCAGGGCCGGTACAAGGATTTTTTGCCAACACAAGCGAAGCTACATTTTGACGACCAGCCCCCCCCCCCCGCAGCTCACCTGGCCCTTGTCCAGTCTGCAGCAGCTGGCTTCTCCTCTTTGTGGTCCTGGTATCTTGTCTCTGCTTCAATCGCTTGTTTGAGGACCGTATATTTCGCCCTATAAGACTCACTAGGTTTTAGAGGAGGATAATAAGAAAAAAATATTTTCCATTACACCTCAGGTCAGACCAGCAATCAGACCCCCAATGTTAATCAGACCTCAGCTCACATCCCCAATCAGACTCCCAATGTTAATCAGACCTCAGATCTGACCCGCAATGCCTCAGATCAGCCCTCCATGTGAGCCATCAGCCCCCAATTGTCAGCCATCAGCTATCCATTGTCAGCCATCATGCCCCCATTGTCATCTATCAGCCCCCCATTGTCAGCTATCATGCCCCCATGTTAGCCATCATGCGCCCATGTCAGCTATCATGCCCCATGTCATCCATAAGCCCACCATATCAGCCATCAGCCCCCCATGTCAGCCATCATCTCCCATTCATCAGCCCCCCATTGTCAGCCATCATGCCCTCATGTCAGTCATCATGCCCCCATGTCAGCCATCATAATCCCCCATGTCAGCCATCAGCGCAAAAAAAAACGAAAAAAAAACTTACCTCTTCTGCTCCTGGACACCGCCGCTCCTCACCACTAGCACTTTCTCTCTTCTTCCTGGTTCACGTCTGTCAGCTGTGAAGGCTGTGCACAGCATGAGGTCACATGGTGCACAGCCCTGCACAGCAGACAGTCAAGCAGAGGACTAGGAAGCGGTGAGTACAGATCCTTCACCGCTTCCAGATCCTCCAGTACTAATGAACTTAATTAATATTCGCCCTATAAGATGCAGGGGCATTTTACCCCCACTTTGGGGTGAAAAAACTGCTTCTTATGGGGCGAGAAATACAGGGTATTTAAAAAAAAAGTTAAATTTTTACGCTCCCCCGTCTCTGCGCCCTAAGGCAGCCGCTTGGTCTGCCTTATTATAGTGCCGGGCCTGAAAGCGAGGGTCATTGGAAAGGCAGCTTAACATAAAGTCAGCCATGTGTGCCAGAGTCCCAACAGACAATACTTCGCTGTCCTTATTAGGAGGATGACTCTCAATCTCCTCATCCTCTTCCTCCTCTTCTGCCCATCCACGCTGAACAGATGGAATTAAACTTCCATGAGTACTGCCCTCTGTAGCGGAGGCAACCGTCTTCTGCTCCTCCTCCTCATCATCCAATTCGTGCTGAGAAGACGAACTGAGGGTGGTCTGGTTTCACCCTGTGTACTTTCTTCCCCCATTTCCACCTTTTCCACATGCAAAGCGTCCGCCTTAATTGTGAGCAGCGAACGTTTGAATAGATACAGAAGTGGGATGGTTACGTTGATAATAGCAATATCGCCGCTCACCATATGTGTTGATTCCTCAAAGTTGCGTAAAAACCTCACAGGAGGTCAGACATACATGCTCCCTCGTCGCTTGTGAAGAGTGGAAGCTGACTGGAAAGGCGATGACCATGTTGCAGCTGGTATTCCACTACTGCCCTCTGCTGCTCACAAAGCCTGGCCAACATGTGGAACGCCGACTTCCAGCGCGTGCTCACGTCGCACAACAGTCAGTGAGCTGGCAATTGCAAGCGCTTCTGCAGCGTTGTCAGACCGGCGGAAGCTGTCGATAACTTGCGGAAATGGGCACACACGCAGTGCACCTTCACCATTAGCTCAGGCAAATTGGGGTAGGTTTTGAGAAACCGCTGAACCACTAGGTTGAAGACATGGGCTAGGCATGGTATGTGTGTGAGCTTGCCGAGCTCCAAAGCTGCCACCAAGTTACGGCCATTATCAGACACAACCATGCCTGGTTGTAGGTTGAATGGCGAGAGCCACAGCCCAGTCTAGTCTCTTATCCCCTGCCAAAGCTCTGCAGCAGTGTGCTGTTTGTCACCTAAGCAGATCAGTTTAAGCACGGGCTGTTGCCGCTTCCCCACTGCAGTGCTACACTGCTTCCAGCTACTGACTGATAGCTGGCTGGTGCTGCAAGATGATCATTCAGAGGTGGAAGTGGAAGAGGAGGCGGAGGAGGAGAAGGGAAGGTTGCAGTCACTAACGTAGGTGGTGGCGGAAACCCTGAATAAAGTAAAGCCCGCAATCCTTGGCGTCAGTAGCACGCGTGAAATGGCAGGGTAAGACTTGCTCCCGGCCTCCACAACATTCACCTAGTGTGCCGTAATGGAAATGTAGCGTCCCTGGCCAAAAGCACTTGTCCATGTGCTAGTCGTTAAGTGGACCTTCCCAATAACTGCATTGGTCAGGGCACGGGTGATGTTATGGGACACATGCTGGTGTGAGGCTGGCTTACAGAGTACCGTGGCGGCTGGGTACAGAGTACCGTGGGACAACCGCCGCCATAAGGCGGCGGAAAGCCTCAGTGTCCACAAGCCTGAATGGCAACATTTCCAGGGCCAGCAATTTGGAAAGGTGCACATTTAGTGCTATGGTCTGTGGGTGGGTGGCTGGGTATGTGCGATTTCGTTCAAACGCATGGGGTATAGACATCTGTATGCTGCGCTGGGACACAGAAGTGGATGTGCTTACTAATGGTGCTTGCGAAGGTCCAGGTGCACGTCGGGAGGCATCCGGGACTACTTTTCGGACAGGGGATTGGCCAGCATGTAACACAGGGGAAGAGGAGGTGTGACCCGCAGACACTGGTTGTGGATCCAGGCGTTTGGCCCACCTATTAGGGTGCTTTGATGCCATGTAGCGGATCATGCTTGTGGTGGTGAGGTTGCCTGTGTTCACGCCCCTGCTCATTTTGGTATGGCACAGGTTGTAAATGACAATTCTTTTATCGTTGGCGCTTTCCTCAAAAAAGTGCCAGACTGCAGAACACCTACCCGAGATTGTCGCAAAGGGGTGCTCCGGGGTACAGTTTCGGGCCTGTTTGGTGTGGCCCACCTTATACTTTTTGCCACCCCAAAATAAGAAAGAGAAAGAAATCCGGCTCTCTTCAGATGAAGTATATAAACTTTATTCCAGCGAAGTAAAATCCGTACAGGTGTACATGAAACAATCTACGCGTTTCAGACCTCTAAAGTATGTGGGTCCTTCCTCATGACAAACATGTATATGAAATGGGAGCTCCCTCTTAAGTATCCCAGACTAACCCCTGGTTAATGAGTATCACCTGGGAGGTGGAGACCCAAGAGGGTGTTCCCATGCAAATGACAGAAAAAAAGACCTTTTTAACCAAAAGCAAAAACCAGCATGAGGAAAAGGGGACTTAAATATACATCAAATCACTAAAAAAGCGATCATCAAACTTAATAAAAATACAAATACAAAGAGAGCAAAAAATCATGATGGCAATGAGTATATAAAGCAAAAAACTTCATGATCCCATATCAATATTGTAAAATGGCCGATTATTGAATCCGCTACCACGGACCACAACGGAAGTCGGAATCCATATCGGGAACCATATCAGGATTCTCCGCTAACCGGAAGCCGAACTTTAGACGCCGAACTTAAAACAGAAGTTCGCTCATCACTAATCATGACGTTTATTCAGTCCACAGTGCTGGCGAGATTCTAACTGGAAGATCCAGAAGGCCTCCCTGTTGAGGAGTTTCCTCCTGTGATCTCCCCCCTAGTCGGCAAAAAAACTCTTTCTATGCCCTTGACTTGTAAGTGGTCTTTGTAATGAGGCACATCGGATATGTGTCTGCGAATCCGATTTTTTAGAGGGTTGGTGGTGCAGCCCACATACAACAGGGAACATATTGTGCAAGTGATAAGGTACACCACATGTTTGGTGTTACAATTGATATAAGATTGGATATTATATACCCTTTCATTTTTCATAGATTTGAATGTTTTTTCAGTGGTCATATGGTGGCAACAAATACATTTTTTGTGGCCGCACTTGAAATTGCCTTTATGCTGTAACCAAGTGGCTTGTGATTTTTTTCCCACTGAAAAAAAGCTAGGGCTAATGATATTACCTAAGGTGGGTGCCTTTCTGGCTACACACTTAATTCTGTTAGACACAATATCAGACCAATCGCCATCGAAATTGAGTACATTAAGATATTTTTTCATAATCCTATTTTGCCACCCCACAGCCTGTTGCAGTGCTACGGATCCCTCCCCCTCTGTACTGCTGTCCTCGCTCAGCTTGCCACCTTCCCAGGTTCGGTCAATGACTTCATCGTCCAGAACCTCCTCTTCCACTTCCTTACTCTGGTCATACTCCTGACTTGTTGACCTAACAACAACCTCTGTTATTGACAACTGAGTCTCATCCTCATCATGAACCTCTTTAGACACTAAATGGGCTTGACTTATTGGCAACTGTGTCTCATCATCATCATCCACCTCGTGAAACACTAATTGCCGTTCCCCACAGTCAGCTTTTTCTGACTGTGGATGCTCAAGAGTTTGGTAATCAGGGCACAAGATCTCCTGTCCCTCTTCAAGCGGACTTGGTGAGAGGCCCAAATTAAGGAAGGGTGATGAAAACAGCTCCTCGGAATATCCGAGTGTGGGATCACTTGTTTGCCAAGACTCTCCATGGTGGGTGGAAGGAGTATCAGGGTGAGGATTCTGTTGACCAGACTCTTTGTTGCGGAGACTGGACTTTGTGGAAGACAGGGTGGTGCTTAACCGACTGGAAGCATTATCTGCTGCAATCCAACCGACCAACCTGGTCGCACTGGTGTGCCTTCGAGAGTGTTGTCCTGCGCCGCCCTGCAAACTGGGACATGAAGCTAGGTATTGTGGATGAGTGTGTTACTTGTGCTCTGGCAGCAGGCAAAGTTTCACCGTGCCCAAGGCCACGGCCTCTGCGGGCACCATCAACAGCACGGCCACTTTCCCGCCCCTTACTGCTTGCCTTGTGCATATTAAATGGTATATATGCTTGCAAGTATGTCACACGTACAGTAGCGTAGGTTTTGTAAGTGTATGCACCAAATAAAAAATTACACTGAATGAAAGTCACTGATATTTAGCATGGGCAAACATTATACATGAGATGTAGCACAAGTAATGTAACTGTCCACAGCGGACACCGTCTACAGAAAAAGTATACTGGATGTCACAGATATTTTTAGTCTCTGCACACGTTACACAGGAGATGTAGCGCAGATAATGTCGCTGTCACCTGCAACGAAAATAATTACACTGAATGTCACTGATATTTTGGATGCACTAACGTTATACAGGAGATAAATATGGAAAATTTCAGCCCGTTATACAGGAGATAAATATGGAAAATTTCAGCCCGTTATACAGGAGATGTAGCGCAGGTAATGTAACTCTCCGCAGCGGACACCGTCTACAGAAAAAGTACACTGGATGTCACAGATATTTTTAGGCTGCGCACGTTAAATAGGAGATGTAGCGCAGATAATTTCGCTGCCAAAACAATTGCAAGCTATTTAGCGCAGGTTGCGCTAAAAATATATATTGCTGGCCCCCACAATAGTCCTTAAAAGGACTTTTGGGTCCATAACAAGTATAAAAACTAAAATATTGCTATTTCAATCCGTACACTATCTCTCCCTTCTGCTCTCCAGTTCTCCCTGAGTAAGACTGAGCCGAACACGTGTCATCGGGTGCTATATAGCACCCAATGGCGCGTTCCGGCCAGCCAATCACTCTAATGCCAGTAGCCAGCATGGCTATGGTATTACAGTGAATGGTAGTACTTACCTGACTTTATATTGGGTGCGTAGCAGCCAACAAACGTGCGGGGAGGAGACTGGAACATCGAGCTCGAGCACACGCGGTATTCGGCCCAACACTAGCAAATACTCTTTCTGGGGTATTGCACTACTACCTTTGTTTGTCTATAAAGATTGCATGGCTGTGTGCTGGATTTTATGTACCTGTTAGCAATGGGTGTGGCTATAAACGGTCAGAAAGATTTTTATTTCATGAATGTCTATAGGACACCAAAACGCGTCACATTTGCCTGTATTCTGTTTATGGCAATAAAGTGAAGATTTATTAGCATCAAAGAGCGAGTGCTGATCCACTTCTTCTACTTGGGTGCATCGCATGCAACCCAGGATCTGAGCACCACCACCTTCTTCCAGAGTGCCGACTGATCATCACAACATCCCCAACTTTGGTTGTGAAGAAATACTGTGCAAGACCTGATGCGACCCAAACCGTTGACATTTTTCTTTTTCTTCTCTATCTACTGTAAATTGTCCCTTGTACAAAAAAAATAATAAAAATGAAGAATCTACTTGGTTTCTTTTCTTCTTCAGCATATTAAAATTTATATGAATAAAATGGCATTTAATTATAATTTTTCCAAACAAGAACCCTCATTTTAAAATGGGAGTTGATTTCCATTGAAACCTCATTGTCACCTCCTCGGGAGGATAGTAGAAGTCCTTGGCGTCTTGTCAACTTTGCAACGGACAAGTGTTTTGAATATTTCATCAATGGTATTAATAACTTATCTTAAGTGGCTGCAGTCTTGTAAGCGTTCATTAAATGGACTCTCTGTGGTACAGAGGCTGTCACTTGGAAATGGCACCTCCATTACAATTCTGTCGAGCGACCTGTCATTTCAATGACACAGTGCTCAGATCTTGAAAGAGTTAAGTGACAGCGGAGTGAGAAAGGAAAGAAGCTGAATACATTCCTGATTGGAGTATTAATATCAGGACCTGATGAAAAATTCAGCAGTCTGTCTGACCGTTTGATGAGTGTCTGAGGATATCTGGGGAGAAAGTCTGGGATGTTGTTTTAAAATGAAATCTTGTATTGATGGCGAGAAAAGTAATGTCAGGCATGGTCACAAAATCTAAAAACTTGTCACTGTATTACAGCTCTTTAAGGGTGTGAACAGATATCTGCTGCTCTACACTTTCTCCGCATATCGAGAAAGTGCTGGTATTAGGTTTCTAAAGCAGCAAAACAATTGAAATTTGAAACCTCTGCAAATTTCAAACTCGTCTTCAATACGTTTTTATGGGTTGCTTCAAAGACAGTTTCAAAGCAAGCATACCGCCATGTAGTATCGGCACCCCGATACATATTGATTAGATACGAGCAAAGTTATGAAAATTTTGATTCGTCTGCTTCGCCGAATTTCACAAAGACATTTTGATTCATGATGAATTACTTTGTTGTATGTAGCGGGCGCAATGATGTTTGGGGCACAGCTCCCCGTCATTGAGCCCATTAGGTGCTACATTCATCGTGGATTGCAGCATCTGAGGTTACAATTTAGGCCTTTCAGGGGTTAATGAGGGTAAAAAACTAAACAAATATTCGCCTTATCGCGTAGAGGCTGCGGCGGTCATGTTGATTGAAGACAACGCGCAAAATCTCAGATGGTGATGTGATGATGTCATCACGCTGGCCAGGCGTGGTGACATTCACCACACCTGGTCAGCATGCCAGCGTGGTGATGTTCTACGTCTCCCCACATGAGATTTCTCATGGTTTTTGCAATCAAGATGGCCTCTTCACATGCAAATGGATGAGGTGAGTATGTAATTTTTTTTTATTTCAGGAAAAATTGATTAGTTACCATGAAGAACAAGGGACTTTGGTTTCACTGCGAATCAAATTTTTCCAGATCAAAGTCAATTTGTTTGGCTTTAATTCGCTCAATATACTAATAATTCACTCAACACTAATATTAATAGCTTTCTTTTGAAAATCCTGAGAAATGCTTCTTATTGTTTTTATTCCAGTTTTTATTTTTCAACAGGACAATGACCCCAAACACACCTCCAGGCTGTGTAAGGGCTATTTGACCATGAAGGAGAGTGATGGGGTGCTGCTCCAGATGACCTGGCCTCCACAGTCACCGGACCTGAACCTAATCGAGATGGTTTGAGGTGAGCTGGACCGGAGAGTGAAGGCAAAAGGGCCAACAAGTGCTAAGCATCTCTGGGAACTTCTTCAAGATTGTTGGAAGACCATTTCAGGTGACTACCTCTTGAAGCTCATCAAGAGAATGCCAAGAGTGTGCAAAGCAGTAATCAAAGCAAAAGGTGGCTACTTTGAAGAACCTAGAATATGACATATTTCCAGTTGTTTTACACTATTTTGTTATGTATATAATTCCACATGTGTTAATTCATAGTTTTTATGCCTTCAATGTGAATCAACAATTTTCATTGTCATGAAAATAAAGAAAACTCTTTGAATGAGAAGGTGTGTCCAAACTTTTGGTCTGTACTGTATGTTCCAGCTTTATGCCCTATCTTGGCCCTGAGATAGTGAATCTCTATAACTAATTCCACTAATTTCCACTGCTAGCTAGCTACACGCAGGAATCATACTGGCTCTCTTACCCACCTGTAGCATCATCTCCTAGCTTCAAGAGGACCTTTCACTACTCCTTTTTTTTAAAAGCTTCGTGCATTCCCCATGTAGTAACAATTCTGGAACATCTACTTTTATTGCTCTATGTTGTGCCATTCCTTTATTATTTCTACTAGAAAGAATTGCTAGCAGTCTGCAGTAAGGGTACAGAGGTAACAAGTTGTGGGTGTGTACCTACACCGACTCACACTGTCCAATCAGTGCTGCCATTTTCAGACTGTGCAGGTACACCCCCAACTGGTTAACACCCCTCTGTACCCTTACTGCAGACTGCTAGCAATTCATTCATATTAACTTCTAGTAGAAATAATACAAGAATGGCAACATAAAGTTATAAGAATAGATGTTAACTTAATGGAGGATGCATGAACCTATTAAAACAGGAATGTCAGGAGCGGTAAAAGGTCCTCTTTAATCTTTGTCTCTGACTCTGACCTAACTCAGCTCAGCCTTTTCCCCGACTGTGGCTCACCGGCAATGTCCTGTAACATCCTGCCCAAGCCATTGCTGCCCCCAAAGTATCATTACATTGTCACAGGTTGCCAGTGATGCCATGAGTTCATATTGATGACCTTAAAATATACACTCAGTTTCACTCCTAGTAGTGCACTTCAAGCCCCAGTAAAAGCATGTCATATGTAAATTTCGAGTCCCGCTCAGGCGATTGACCACGTAGCAACACTCACATCACCTTATAAAGTAAAAAATTGAATGAATTAATTTTAAGTGCATTCTTCACATACTCCAAAGGAAGTATTATTTCCTGCTCATGATATTTTAAGCAGTCAAAGCATGTGCATCTCACAAACATTCCAAACAATCAAAGAAAGTAACTTTGACTAGGACATCACATCTGAGTGAGCAGATCACTGCCTCGATTGACCTTGCGGAAATTCAATCCATTCCTTTGGGACTATCTTTAATTTACTGGACAAATAACAAGTTCAAAGTTCACAAAAGCCTTAGCTGAATAAATTAAAAAGATAATTGACTGGAATGCAAATCGGGTAACATGTTCCAGCTTTCTGCATCTTTCTAGGTAATCAAATATGGAATGTCTAAAAGATGAATGGACGCGTAGAAAAGATCTATGCTAAGCGATGGATATGGATTTTATTGCTTCATTTCCAACTCTTCAGGCAGCACATAGAAGCTGTATTATTTGTGGTGCAGGATCTTAGAGAGAATTGCATGATACAGGGATTTAAAGAACTCGAAGAAGTCAAAAAAAGAAATCCTGGTTTCATTCTCCACCCCATCTTAGTATGGTCGGCTAATAGGTAACTTAGCACCCACTATATGGCATCCTGAATCATCAGTTGAAGGCCAGGAGCATAACAGGCTTCAGCAGTAAGTTTAGAACTAATTGGTCTCACACAACCGTATGTATTTTACAGTCCTTAAAAAGTGGATACTCAAAATACAGATGACTTCAATGGATCCGTGAACCGCATTTTGCGGCCAAGAATAAGACATGTTCTATCTTTTGTGGAATGGACATATGGATTTGAAAAGCACATGAAAGACATCTGTGTGCTTTCTACATCCACAAAGAAAAATTGGATGCAAAATGGGCGTCATGCGGACATCATCTGTATTGTGCAGATCAGCGTTTTGTCAAACGCAAAATAGATACAGTCATCTGAATCCTCCCTATTCCCTAATACACACTCATAATTCACACAATGATGTCACAGTACATGGATATTACACAATGATGTCACAGTACAGGAATAATACACACAGTGATGTCACAGTACATGGATAGTATACACAATGATGTCACAGTACAGGAATAATACACACAATGATGTCACAGTACAGGAATAATACACACAATGATGTCACAGTACATGGGTAGTACACACAATCATGTCACAGTACAGGGATAATACACACAGTGATGTCACAGTACATGGGTAGTACACACAATGATATCACAGTACAGGAATAATACACACAGTGATGTCACAGTACATGGGTAGTATACACAATGATGTCACAGTACAGGAATAATACACACAATGATGTCACAGTACAGGAATAATACACACAATGATGTCACAGTACATGGGTAGTACACACAATGATATCACAGTACAGGAATAATACACACAGTGATGTCACAGTACAGGGATAATACACACAATGATGTCACAGTACAGGAATAATACACACAATGATGTCACAGTACAGGAATAATATACACAGTGATGTCACAGTACAGGGATAATACACACAATGCTGTCACAGTACAGGAATAATACACACAGTGATGTCACAGTACAGGGATAATACACACAATTATGTCACAGTAAAGGAATAATACACACAGTGATGTCACAGTACAGGGATAATACACACAATGATAGTTACGCTGTGTCACCACTGCAAAGGAGATGGCGCACAGGTAATTTTGAAGCAGAAGCAGCAATTGCACAAGTGCTGCTACCTCTTCTAAGAGCTGATCGGCGGGGCTGCTGAGAGTCGTACCTCCACCAATATGATATTGATGACCTGTCCTGCAGATAGGTCATCAGTATCTTAGCATTTCACAACCACTTTAAGGTCTTCTTTACACAAGTTATATTTTTTTTCTGGGCCTGTTTTAAGTAACATTTTTTCAATTCATTGCTGCTTATTTTTTTCCTTGCACTTTTCAGGTACTATAGAGATGTCTATGGGAAAAATGCCATTCCTTAAGGATGTTGTGGTTTCGGGGGGTACTATCTCTCCTTGGGGAGTGCCTTAGTCGGCGTGAGGAGACTTATAGGCCATACATGCTCCTCTGGATTTCTGGGAAGAAAGGGATGCAAATGAGCTCTTAACAAGCTCTGACTCTAATGCCACATGTGTTTTGAAAAAAAATGCCTCTAGCCCCAAAAAATGAAGAGAGGCCCCCTTCAGATACTGGGCTCAGGTGCTGCTTCTATCCCTGCAATCCCTATAGCTACATCCCTGAAGGGCAGAATTTATTTTTTTTAAAGCAGCTTTAAAAAAAATATTTATATATATTCTCCCTCCAATCAGACTTTCCAAGCAATTCACAAAAATTATCCAACATATGTTTTTATTATGATATGCTGAACACTTACGGTAAATATTTTTGCTTTCTGAACGTTAATTTATAGTGATAGTAAAGTGCATTTTCTCGAGACAGCTTGCATTTCAATAATTTCCGTCAGCTTAATTAATGAGAATGTCACAACATATTTTGATCTGCAAACTGCGCTGCAATGATGGAGCCTGACAGAGATCAAGGTGCCCTTTTACAGCATTTCCAGATGGATATTTTAACTCATTTAGGGCTCAGGATGTGACAGCCGTTTATAAGACTGGAATCTGTTATAATAATTAGAGAAAAGGCTGAGGCTTGTGAAGTCTCCTACAATGCTGACTGCTGCGTTTATCTGGGTACCGTGCTCTGTTTAGAGATTTATTTGTTCTTCAGATTTCTGACTCTAAATTATTTTTCTGGTGGTTTCTTTTATCTGCAAAAGGGAAGAAATCAAGTCATGTACAATTACAAAAAAGGAAATATCAGTGACATTACTTGCGCTATACCTCCTGTATAATGTTTGCGCATCCTAAATAGCAGTGACATAAATTCAGTGTAATTTTTTATTAGGCGGTGGTGACAGTGACATTACTTGCGCTATACCTCCTGTTTAACATTACATAGTTAATACTGTTGAAAAAAGACGAACGTCCATCAAGTTCAACCAAGGGATAGGTGGGGATGCAAATCCCAGAAGGAATTTCTACAGGTTTTCATAAGCATTTATGTTTTTTACTTTTAAGAATTCATCTAAACCCTTTTTGAAACTGCCCACTGTTCCTGCTGTGACCACGTCCTGAGGAAGTCTATTCAACAGATTCACAGTTCTTACAGTAAAGAAGCTTTGACGCTTCTGGAGACTGAACTTTTTCTTCTCCAGTCGGAGGCAGTGCCCCCTTGTCTCTTGAGCACGTTTTACATGGAACAGCTTTTCGCCATATTTTTTGTATGGCCCATTTATATACTTGTATAGGTTAACTATGTCTCCCCTTAGACGGCTCTTCTCAAGACTAAATAAATTCAATTATTTTAATCTTTCTTCATAACTAAGACCCTCCATTCCCCTTATCATTTTAGTCGCTCTACTCTGAACTTTTTCCAGCTGCAGAGCATCCTTTCTATGTGCTGGTGCCCAGAACTGGACTGCGTATTCCAGATGAGGCCGCACCAGCGCTTTGTAAAGTGGTAATATTACATCCCTGCCCCGCGAGTCAATGCCTCGTTTAATGCATGACAATATCCTGGTGGCCTTAGAAGCAGCTGATTGACATTGTATGCTGTAATTTAATCTACCATCCACACTGACCCCCAAATCCTTCTCTATAAGTGACTCTCCCAGTGCAACATCACCTAGGACATATGAAGCACAGAGATTATTACTACCAAGATGCATAACTTTACATTTGTCCACATTGAACCTCATTTGCCAAGTTGTTGCCCAATCACTCAGTGTTCAAGTCAGCTTGTAGTTTGTGGACATCTGCCATAGACCGTACAGTTCTACACAGCTTAGTGTCATCAGCAAAAATAGATATGGTGCTATTAATACCATCATCGGTATCATTAATAAATAAATAAAATAATAAAGGCCCCAGCACTGAAAATTGGGGTACACCACTTATAACCTGGGACCATTCTTAATAGGAATCATTGACCACAACTCTCTGGACAAGGTCCTTCGGACAGTTTTCAATCCAATTACAAACTATACTTTCCAAGCCTATAGACCTTACTTTACTTATTAAGCGTCTATGAGGGACAGTATCAAAAGCCTTTGCAAAATCCAGAAACACTACATCCACAGCCACCCCTCTGTCCAGGCTACTACTAACCTCCTCATAAAAACAAATAAGGTTAGTCTGACAACTTCTGTCCTTGGTAAACCAATGCTGGTTATCACTTATAATATTACTTATAGTCACATACTCCTGTATATAGTCCTTTAAGATTCCTTCAAACATTTTTCCCACAAGAGAAGTTAAACTAACTGGTCTATAATTATCTGTGGAGGACCTTGATCCTTTTTTGAATATGGACACCATGTTTGCCTTGCGCCAATCACTTGGCACTGTACCAGTCCCTAGAGAATCCTTAAAAATTATAAACAGGGGCACAGCAATGACTGAACTGAGCTCTTTAAGCACTCTTGGGTGTAATCCATCTGGACCCGGAGTTTTGTTCACATTTACCCTATTTAACTTCTCTTGGACCAAATCTACAGTTAGCTAATTGAGTATATCACGGATGTACTAACAACCCCAGCACCACAGATATCAGCTCCTTTCGCTTCTTTTGTATATACAGAGGTAAAAAACCTATTGAGGAACTCTGCCTTTTCCTTATCTTCATTGACTACCTCCCATTCACCATTATTTAGGGACCTACCTGCTCAGACTTCGTTTTTTAGCATTTATATATTTAAAAAACTTTTTGGGATTTGTTTTGCTTTCTTTTGCTACCTGCTGTATCTTTGCAAATTTTATCTCCTTTTTGCAGATTTTTTTAAGCCCTTTGTAATCTTCAAACGCTACAGCTAAACCCTCAGATTTGTATTTTTTAAATGCCCTCTTTTTGTCTTTTATTGCTCTTTTTACAGTAGCTGTAAGCCATGGGGGGGGGGGGGGGGTAATTTTAGCCGTTTATACTTGTTACCTAAAGGGATAAATTTTGTAGTGCAATTACTCAATGTGGATTTGAAGCGCTCCCATTTATCCTCTGTATTATTATGTGACAGTAGCTGCTCCTAGTCTATGCCCTGAAATGCTGCCCTCAGCCTTTTTGAAATTCTGTGTCTTTGCTCTGCCTGACAGAGTTTGCTTTTTATAGTTTAGGGGGAATTTATTTATATTGTTGTCACTATTACCTAGTGTTTCTCGAACAGTAACATTACCAACAAGCTCTGCATCATTAGAAATTACCAGATCTAATAGAGCATCGCCCCTAGTGGGAGCGTCTACAAACTGGCCCATAAAGTGGTCCTGCATCAAGTTGAGGAATTTTCTCCCCTTTGCAGTTGAGGCAGAACCATGACTCGAGTCAATGTCTGGGAAGTTAAAATCTCCCATTATGACTACTGTGCCACCCTGTGCAGCGACTCTATTTGGTTATACAGTTGCGTTTCTATCTCTTCTGTGATGTTAGGGGGTCTATAGATTACACCAAGTATTATTATTTCAGTGTTTATATCCCTTTGAACTTCCACCCATAAGGTTTCCACATCCTCACCATCCTCACGCACAATTGCCTCTTTCACACTTGTCTTCAGATCACTCCTCACATACAGGCACACGCCACCAACTTTTCTATTGACCCGGTCTTTCCTAAATAGTGTAAAACCCTCAATATTAACAGCCCAGTTATGCGAAGAGTCCAACCATGTCTCAGCCACACCAACTACATCTATGTGTTCTTCTAGTACCATAGACTCCAGCTCCCCCATTTTGCTAGCTAGATTTCTGGCATTTTTGAATTACTATTACCTGTATAGCAATCCTAAAAATATCTGACATTCTGTGTACTTTATTTGCATACAAAACCTGCGCTGCTGTACGTGTGACATACTTGCAAGCATTTATAACATTTAATATGTGCAAGGCGGGCAGTAAAGGGATGGGGAAGTGGCCGTGCTGCTAATGGTGCATGCAGAGGCTGTGGCCCTGGGCGTGGTGAAACTTTGCCTGCTGCCAGAGCACTAGTAACACACTCATCCACGATACCAAGCTTCATGTCCCAGTTTGCAGGGCGGCGCAGGACACCACTCTCGAAGTCAAACCAGTGCGATCAGGTGGTCACTAGGATTGCAGCAGATAATGCTTCCAGTTGGTTAACCACCACCCTGTCTGACACAAAGTCCAGTCTCAGTAGCCAAGAGTCTGGTCAACAGAATCCTCACCCTGATACTCCTTTTACCCACCATTGAGAGTCTTGGCAAACAAGTGATCCCACACTCGGATATTCCTAGAAGCTGTTTTCATCGCCATTCCTTAAAGGGACACTGTCACTAGGATTTTACTAACTGAGTTAATAACCTCAGCAGATCAGTATCCACGATTTACATCAAAATATTATATTATTACTCCCCTGTGTCTTTTATGTTGGCTAAAATCCATTTTATTCATATGCAAAGTATCTCAATAAGGAGCCCAAGGGGATGTTCCTCCAGCAGTTGGAGCCCAGCACCGCCTGACTTCTAATTTATTCACTCCTCTTTGCCAACGTAATTTTTCTGCAGCGTCCGTTATCCCTCGCATGCACAGTCTACGTCAGAGCTCGCACGGTGTCCTGGCATTGGCCTCACCGTAGTCATTGCGCATGCACCAGCTTCGCTGTACCCGGAAAGGAAGATTGGAGCGGCGCGACTTTCCTGGCCAGCGGAGGACGGAGGAGTAAGAGCGGGTCAACATACCTCAAGCACCCAGTTATTAGGCAATATCGATTATGTGTAACAAACAGGCAAAAGTAAACTAGTTAATCAAGCAGACTGTAGCACTAATTATAAAGGTTGAAGAAATAAAGTATTAAATTGGGGGTCATTCTTCAAAAATAAATAAATCAGGCCTGTGACACACCTGCGCATACGAGGGATTACGGGCGCTGCAGTAAAATTACGTCAGCGAAGAGGAGTGAATAAATTAGCAGTGGGGTGGTTCTGGGCTTCGATGTACTGGGCGTGGCTCGGCTCCAACTGCTGGAGGAACGTCCCCTTGGGTGCCTTATTGAGGTACTTTGCATATCAATAAAACAGATTATTTAGCTAACATAAAAGACACGGGACTGTAATAATATATTTTTATGTCAATCATGGAGACTGATGTGCTGAGGTTATTAACTCAGTTGGTAAAATCCTCGTGACAGTGTCCCTTTAATATGGGCCTCTTGCCAAGCCCGCTTGAAGAGGGACATGAGGAGATCTTGTGCCCTGATTCCCAAACTCTGGAGCATCCACAGTCAGAAGAAGATGACGGTGGGGAACAGCAGTTAGTGTTTTAGTGGATGATGATGATGAGACACAGTTGCCAATAAGTCAACCGTAATTAGTGTCTAAAGAGGTTCATGATGAGGATGAGACACAGTTGTCAATAACTGAGGTTGTTGTTAGGTCAACAAGTCAGGAGGATGACCAGAGTGATGAAGTGGAAGAAGAGGAGGTGCTGGACGATGAAGTCACTGACCCAACCTGGGAAGGTAGCAAGCCAAGCGAGGACCGCAGTACAGAGGGGAATGGATTTGCAGCACTGCAACAGGCTGGAAGAGGCAGAGGGGTGGCAAAAGTAAAAAGGCGGGCCACACCAAACAGGCCCGCAACTGTACCCCGAAGCACCCCTTTGCTGCAATCTCCCTTGCCAAGGGGCAGGTGCTCCGCAGTCTGGCGCTTTTTTGAGGAATTGTCATTTGCAACCTGTGCCATACCAAAATGAGCAGGGTCGTGAACACAAGCAACCTCACCACCACCAGCATGATCCGTCACATGGCATCAAAGCACCCTAATAGGTGGGCCGAATGCCTGGGTCCACAACCAGTGTTTAGCGGGTCACACCACTGCCTCCTCCCCTGTGTTACGTTCTGGCCAATTCCCTGTCCAAAACGCAGGCCTGGATGCCTCCTGCCATGTACCTGGACCTTCGCAAGCACCATCCGCGATCACATCCACTTCTGTGTCCCAGCGCAGCATACCTTTCCAAATTGATGGCCCTGGAAATGTTGCCATTTAGGCTTGTGGACACTGAGGCTTTCCGCAGCCTGATTGCCGCCAATATTTTTCACAATGTGCAGTCCCAGCCTTACACCAGCATGTGTCCTGTAACATCACCCGTGCTCTGACCAACGCAGTTATTGGGAAGGTCCACTTAACGACTGATACATGGACAAGTGCTTTTGGCCAGGGACGCTACATTTCCCTGATGGCACACTGGGTGAACATTGTGGAGGCCGGGAGCGAGTCATACCCTGGGATGGCACAGGTGCTACTGATGCCAAGGATCGCTGGCCCTACTTCCATCAGGGTTTCTGCCACCACTACGTTAGTGGCTGCAACCCCCCCTTCTCTTCCTCCGCCTCCTCCTCCACTTCCACCTCTGAATTATCATCTTGCAGCACCAGTCACTAGCTGGAAGCAGTGTAGCACTGCAGTGGGGAAGCGTTAATAGGACGTGCTTAAACTGATGTTTCTAGGTGATAAACAGCACACCGCCTTAGAGCTGTGGCAGGGGATAAGGGACCAGACTGAGCTGTGGCTCTCACCACTCAACCTACAACCAGGCATGATTGTGTCTGATAATGGACGTAACTTGGTGGCAGCTTTGGCGCTCGGCAAGCTCACATACATACCATGCCTAGCCCATGTGTTCAACCTAGTGGTTCAGTGGTTTCTCAAAACCTACCCCAATTTGCCTGAGCTACTGGTGAAGGTGCACCGCGTGTGTGCCAATTTCCGCGAGTCATTGACAGCTTTCACCGGTCTGGCAATGCTGCAGCAGCGCTTGCAATTGCCAGCTCACCGACTGTTTTGCAACGTGTGCAAACTCTGTAACTCGACGTTCCACATGTTGGCCAGGCTTTGTGAGCAGCAGAGGGCAGTAGTGGAATACCAGCTGCAACATGGTCATCGCCTTTCCAGTCAGCTTCCGCTCTTCACAAGCGATGAGTGGACACTGATGTCTGAGGTTTTACGCAACTTTGAGGAATCGACACAGATGGTGAGCGACAATAATGCTATAATAAGCATAACCTTCCCACTTCTGTGTCCACTCAAACACTCACTGCTCACAATTAAGGAAGACACTTTGCATGTGTAAGAGGTGGAAATGGGGAAATAAAGTACACAGGGTGATAGCCAGACCACCCCTTAGTTCGTATTCTGAGAGCAAATTGGATGATGAGGAGGAAGAGCAGGAGACGGTTGCCTCCGCTACATTGGACAGTAGTACCCATGGAAGTTTTATTCTATCTGTTCAGCGTGGATGGGTAGAAGAGGAGGAAGAGGATAAGGAGATTGAGAGTCATCCTCTTAATGAGGACAGCAAAGTCTTGTCTGTTGGGACTCTGGCACACATGGCTGACTTTATGTTAGGCTGCCTTTCCCGTGACCCTCGCGTTTGACCAACCGATTACTGGTTGTTCACCCTTTTACTGGTTATTCACCCTTCTCGACCCCCGCTACAAAGATAACTTCTCATCTCTCATTCCTGTGGTGGAGAGGATGAGCAAAATGGTGCAATACCATTACCTTATGAAAAATTGCTCCAAAAATTTCCAGCTGACAACGCTGGATGCAGATTACGTAGTTCCTTGGCCAACCGAGGAGGGGAGACGAGGGGAACACACATCAGTTCCAAAAGAGGCAGGACAACACTCTCCAAGGCCTGGGACAGTTTTATGACACCCCACCAGCACCCTTAACCTGATGCATGGCCTAGTGTCACAAGGAGGGAACATTTTTGGAAGATGGTGGAGTACATAGCAGACCGTGTCAGCGTCCTCAGTGATCCCTGTGTGCCTTACAACTATTGGGTGTCCAAGCTGGATTCGTGGCACAAACTGGGGCTGTACGCCTTGGAGCTGCTGGCCTGCTCCGCCGCCCGTACGCCTTGGAGGTAATGGCTGCTCCGCAGCCAGCGTTTTGTCAGAGTGTGTATTTAGTGCTGCTGGGGGCATAATAACTGATAAGCTCATCCGCATGTCAACTGAAAATGCTGACCAGTTGACTCTTATAAAAATGAACAAGGCCTGCATTGCCCCTGACTACTCTACTCCACAGAGGAAAGTGGCTGAACATAAAGGCACTCTAAATGTGGCTTTTATGGTGTATTGAATACACTGTATTCCCATGCACCCCTTCCACCACTAAAAAGGGTATATGGTTCAATCTCCCTTTTCTCGTCCTCCTCCTCCTCCATCATATCAACATGCTTATTAAGCTGCCCTCGCTTCTATTGTTTTAGAGGGTCAGCTCAGCAGCGGGCCCTCACCCATAATGTTTTAGAGGTTTACCAGCAGGCCCTCACCCATAATGTTTTTGAGGGTCACCAGCAGACCCTCAACCATAATGTTTTAGATGGTCAGCTTGGCAGCAGGCCCTTGCCCACAATTTTTTTGGGATGGTCAGTTCGGCATCAGGCCCTTGTCCACAAAATTTTTTAGATGGTCAGCTTGGCAGCAGGCCCTCGCCAGCAAACATTTTTAGATGGTCAGCTTGGCAGCAGGCCCTCACCCATAATGTTTTAGATGGTCAGATGGTCCGAAGTAGAATTTTCTACATTGACTACATACCAGCAAACCCCTACAACAGGTTCACCAGCCTACAGAGACGAGAAGTATTTTGGATATTTCAACTGGACACCCTAACCCCTTTTGGTTTAAATGAGATTAGTGAAACCATCTTGTAACTCCAAACTACACTCTCACCCTACAATAACTACAGACACACATCGGTACGCCCAGACGCACCAACCACGTAGCTTATTTTACATCAAGCACATTCATGGGCACATATGAATGTTGACCACTCCAAGACTCCATACTTACCCGTTACCTGCACCACCCTATCCTCTTTCTCGCCCCCGCCAATAGGAAAACACAGTCCTACAATTTACCCTCACAACATACAGATAATTATGTTTATCCCCACGTCCATACTCATTCGTATCTTTACGTATGCCTATCTATTTTTATCTGTTTATATTCATTATTATATTATTTTTTATTTTATTTTATTTATTTTTTTAATTTTTTTAATTTTTATCAGTTTTATTTTAATTTTTATTAGTTTTATTTTTCTTTATTTCTATCATTTATACCATCATCCTTTTTTTTCTCTACCCACACTACCCCCATGCGCACCCATATTTGGGATTTTATTTATCTCCCTATGACCAGTTGTTGTATAAACCTCTCGCCCCGCCTACATGCGGTGTATATACAGAAAGACCAGCCCATACCCCTGCTACACTAATAACCCCCCCCCCCCCCCCACCCTATATATGCCTACACATGATGCCTACACATATATGCCTACACATGCTGCGGCATGTAATATACCCATATGAATCCAAGCCGACAATCGTGTATACCCCTCACACATTAATTATCTCAAAAAACCACACATTACTGGGGAAATACTAATAACTACTTTTAAGTCCGACAGATGTAACCACTGGAGATCCTAATACAGCACCGGAGCACACAACTCACTTCTGTATAAAACAGAACGCAGCAGACCAGCGCTACCTGAGCCCCGCCTACTATAAGAACAGACATACCAAGCAAGCGAGGACGCTGACAGAGCATCACGAGAACAAGCGCACCGCCCACAAAATACGTCACCTAAGCCCTCCCAGATGACGCACGGACAGCCGGCCCACGCTCCAATAAGAGCAGCAGAAGCACCACAGTTCGACCGCCTCCTTAAAAACGTCAGCACATCTAAGCCAGCCCAGACAACCAGGAATGTTACGTCACCACCCCGCCCACGCCAGGTCCTTCAACAGGTCCTTCAAGAACCAACCAGTAATACATAGCCAATAACATGCCAGCAAGCGCCATAGCAACGTTTAACAACAAAAGCACGTGCAGACACGCCCCCCGCCGGCGCTCTAACGCCCACAGAATCCCGTTTTTTTGCGCCAAAAAACCCTAATAAAAAGCACAGTAAAAAACCCCCATAGAACAGACCCATTGTCCTGATGAAGGGAGCAGTTCGCCCCAGAAACGCGTAGACCTTTTATCAAATAAAGAACCAACTTTATTTTATGCACCTGAGTCCTGTCTTCTGCAGCAGCGCCGTTAAGGTTCAATATATATGCACATATATATATAATTTTTTATCACCTTCCACCACTACCCAATTCCGGACACCGTACCCCACGGCTACCGGCAAGGACCTAGGCAGCAGCAGCAGTCACCCCCGCAAGCTGGACGGGCCTTACTACCAGCTAAAGCGATCCAGAGGAGTTGTGCCTTCTCACAACCATACACGGTAAGCGCAATCAGTGCTTTTGGTGGTTTTTATAAAAATACCACACGGTTTTACACACGAGGCGCTGCCTCCTGTTTTTTTCTCTCTTGTTTTATCGAAGTAGAATTTTCCCCATACCCCAAAAGACGTAGGGGAGACTGGTGTTGCCAGAGAATGCACTTAATTTATGACAAGGAACAAGGCTCATTGTCACTTTTGGTAGGCAAAAAGAGAGAAATAAATATACACTGCCAAGAGGTACATAAAGTAGCACAGTAGAGACCTTAAAAGAGGTTGTTTCAGGAGAAATATTTTACTGTTTTCAAACCAGTACCTGGATCTCAATCCTTTTGCAATTGCATAGAATAACATTTTTTGTATAGCTTCTGAGTTATTCAATAAAATGTATCTGTATATATCTTATTTCTTTGTCCGATTCTCTGACATGGCCACAAATGCTTAGTTTAATCCTTCAAATGCCTTCTAACCAGAAAGGACACACCCCTGAGCTGCAGCAGAAACGACACTCCCCTTGAACTGCCAGCTTGATAAAAATTCTGCAGAGCAATTGGAGCAATGTATAAGGAGATGTGTGGATCCGTAAGAGGTACAGGGCTGGTTCTAACTTTGTTAGGAAGAGATTGCCATGTACTATGATGTCTGATTTTCACTTTTTACATTAATCATGGTGTAACCCCTTTAATTCCTTAAGGACACAGCCTTATTTCACCTTAAGGACCAGGCCATTTTTTGCAAATCTGACCCATGTCACTTTAAGTGGTGATAACTTTAAAACGCTTTGACTTATCCAGGCCATTCTGAGATTGTTTTTTCGTCACATATTGTACTTCATGACACTGGTAAAATGAAGTAAAAAAATAAATTTAAGTTTCAATTTCTCTACTTCTATAATACATAGTAATACCTCCAAAATAGTTATTACTTTACATTCCCCATATGTCTAATTCATGTTTGGATCATTTTGGAAATTATATTTAATTTTTTGGGGATGTTACAAGGCTTAGAAATTTAAAAGCAAATCTTTAAATTTTTCCAAAATTTTCAAAAACCCAATTTTTAGGGACCAGTTCAGGTCTGAAGTCACTTTGTGAGGCTTAAATAATAGAAACCACCCAAAAATGACCCCATTCTAGAAACTACACCCCTCAAGGTATTCAAAACTGATTTTTACAAACGTCGTCAACCCTTTAGGTAGTCCACAAGACTTAATGGAAAATAGAGATAAAATTTCTAAATTTCACTTTTTTGGCAGATTTTCCATTTTAATATTTTTTTTCAAGTTACAAAGCAAGAGTTAAATGCCAAACAAAACTCAATATTTATGGCCCTGATTCTGTAATTTACATAAACACCCCATATGTGGTTGTAAACTGCTGTACGGGCACACGGCAGGGCGCAGAAGGAAAGGAATGCCATACGGTTTTTGAAAGGCAGGTTTTGCTGGACTGGGTTTTTTGACACCATGTCCCATTTGAAGCCCCCCTAATGCACCCCTAGAGTAGAAACTCCATAATAGTGACCCCATCTAAGAAACTACACCCCTCAAGGTATTCAAAACTGATTTTACAAACTTTGTTAACCCTTTAGGTGTTCCACAAGAATTAATGGAAAATAGAGATATAATTTAAAAATTTCACTTTTTTGGCAGATTTTCCATTTTAATATTTTTTTTCCAGTTACAAAGCAAGGGTTAACAGCCAAACAAAACTCAATATTTATGGCCCTGATTCTGTAGTTTACAGAAACACCCCATATGTGGTCGTAAACTGCCGTACGGGCACACGGCAGGGCGCCAAAGGAAAGGAATGCCATACGGTTTTTGGAAGGCAGATTTTGCTGGACAGTTTTTTTTTACACCATGTCCCATTTGAAGCCCCCCTGATGCACCCCTAGAGTAGAAACACCATAAAAGTGACCCCATTTTAGAAACTACGGGATAGGGTGAAAGTTTTGTTGGTACTAGTTTAGGGTACATATGATTTTTGGTTGGTCTATATTACACTTTTTGTGAGGCAAGGTAACAAGAAATAGCTGTTTTGGCACCGTTTTTATTTTTTGTTATTTACAACATTCATCTGACAAGTTAGATCATGTGGTATTTTTATAGACCAGGTTGTCACGGACGTGGCAATACCAAATATGTATACTTTTTTATTTTTATGTAAGTTCTACACAATTATTTCTTTTTTTAAACAAAAAAAATCATGTTTTAGTGTTTCCATAGTCTGAGAGCCATAGTTTTTTCAGTTTTTGGTCGATTATCTTGGGTAGGGTATGATTTTTGCAGGGTGAGATGTCAGTTTGATTGGCACTATTTTGGGGTGCGTGTGATTATGTGATCTCTTGCTATTACACTTTTTGTGATGTAAGGTGACAAAAAATGGTTTATTTAGCACAGTTTTTATAAAAAAAAAATTATGGTGTTCATCTGAGGGGTTAGGTCATGTGATATTTTTATAGAGCCGGTCGATACGGACGCGGCGATACCTAATATGTATACTTTTTTTTATTTATGTAAGTTTTACACAATAACAGCTTTTTTTTTTTTTTTAAATGATGTTTTAGTGTCTCCATATTCTGAGCTATAGTTTTTTTTATTTTTTGGGCGATTGTCTCAGATAGGGGCTCATTTTTTGCGGGATGAGGTGACGGTTATATTGGAACTATTTTGTTGGGCAAACACCTTTTTGATCGCTTGCTGTTGTACTTTTTGTGATGTAAGGTGACAAAATAAATGGTTTATTTAGCGCAGTTTTTATTTTTTATGGTGTTCATCTGAGGAGTTAGGTCATGTGATATGTTTATAGAGCCGGTCGATACGGACCCGACGATACCTAATATGTATACTTTTTTTTTTACCAATTTTTTTAAACTTTATTTGGGGAAAATAACGTTTTTGTTTATTTTTATTTGAAACTTTTAATTTTTGGGGTGGGGACTTTATTTTTTCAACATTTTTTTTCACTTTAATTTTTGTCCCACTTTGGCACTTCAACTTTTGGTTTATAATCCCTTTACAATGCATTCCAATACTTCTGTATTGGAATGCATTGGCTGTATGAGTAATACAGTTTTTATTACTCATACAGCTTCCTGCCTGTGAGATCCAGGGGACTGGATCTCACAGGCTCATCACCGGAAGGCAGCGCATAGGGACCCGATGGCACGCCCGATCACCGCCGCAACCACAGGTAAAAGCCACAAACCGCAGGTCTAAATTGACACGGGGGGAGGGGTCACGGGATCCCCCCGCGCATTTAGCCAAGGTGCCTGCTCCCTGGATCAACGACCCCTCTCTAGTAGCTATAACCTGTATAACCAGAAATACATCCAGGCCCATCTTGAACTCTTTTAGTGAACTCACAATCAACACCTCCTCAAACAGAGAGTTCCATAGTCTCACTGCTTTTACCATAAAGAATCCTCTTCTATGTTTGTGTACAAACCTTCTTTCCTCCAGACGCAGAGGATGTCCCCTCGTCACAGTCCTGGGGATAAATAGATGATGGGAGAGATCTCTGTACTGCCCCCAGATATATTTATACATAGTTATTAGATCTCCCCTCAGTTATCCTTTTTTTAAAGTGAATAACCACAATTTTGATAATCTTTCAGGGTACTGTAGTCCCCCCCATTCCAGTTATTACTTTAGTTTTCCTCCTCTGCACCCTCTCCAGCTCTGCTAAGTCTGCATTGTTCACAGGAGCCCAGAACTGTACACAGTACTCCATGTGTGGTCTGACTAGTGATTTGTAAAGTGGTAGGACTATGTTCTCATCACGGGCATCTATTCCCTTTTTAATGCAACCCATTATCTTATTGGCCTTAGCAGCAGCTGCCTGACACTGGTTTCTACAATTTAGTTTGTTGTTCACTAAAATTCCTAGGTCCTTTTCCATGTTAGTGTTAGGCCTCATGCACACGACCGTTGTTTGTTTCCGCGTCCGTTCCGCCGATTTTTGTGTTTCTGATGTGGACCCATTCATTTCTATGGAGCCGTGTGCATAGTTCACCGTTTGTTATCCGCGTCCGTGGTCCGTGGTTCCAGTCTGTAAAAAAAATATTCTTGTCCTCGAAAAACGGTTAGCCCAAAATGCGGATGCACAACTGTATGTCGTCCACGTCCGTTTTTGTAGAATCAGTTGTCTGGTGACTAGCATATATACCAGTATCCTGGGTGGAGACATTAAAATTTAACTTTTTTTACCTTCCTTTTTATGGGCGGTCCGCCCAAAAAAACAGAAGACACACGGAAACACAGCGGAAACAAAAACGGCAACGGACAACGGAACAACAGATCCCCAATTTGCGGACCACAAAAAAAAAACTGTTGTGTGCATGAGGTCTTACCCAGTGTTTTACCATTTAGTATGTACTGGTGACTTGCATTATTCCTTCCCATGTGCAAACCTTACATTTGTCAGTGTTAAACCTCATCTTCCACTTCTCTGCGAGTGTTGATAGCGAATATTCTAATCGTAAATTTTTATCGTGAATATTGGCACTTCGAGAATTCGCGAATATCTAGAATATAGTGCTATATCTTCGTAATCGCGAATATTCTAGAATTTTTTTCATCAGTACCTATGTTTTCTCACTGCTTCTTGCTTGTGGGCTAATTAGAAGGCTACAATATCTTTGACTTTAGGAGTAGTGTTGATCGCAAATTTTCATATCGCTAATTTGTATCGCAAATTTTCAGATTGCGGATTTTTGCAATCAAGAAAATAATGACTGGAGATCACAAATTCTCGAATTCGCGAATATATGACAAATATTTTTGCCCAAATATTCGCAACATATCACAAATTCGAATATTGGCCCTGCCGCTCATCACTGTTCACTGCCCAAGCCTCCAATCTATCCAGATCCATCTGTAGCAGTATACTGTCCTCTTCCGTGTTAATTACTTTACACAGTTTAGTGTCATCTGCAAAAATGAATATTTTACTGTGCAAGCGTTCTCATTTTATAAACTAACCTTTTATGTGGTACAGTATCAAATGGTTTAGAGAAGTCCAGATATACGACATCCATTGATTCGCCGCTGTCAAGTCTAGAACTTACCTCCTCATAGAAACTGATTAAATTAAATTGACATGACCGATCCCTCATGAAGCCATGCTGATATGGCGTTATTTGCTTTTTTTCATTTGGCTGATGATTGGGCACCAGGGGTCTAATAGGAAGTACAATGGCATGGAATATGTATGAACGTATTTAATTTGATTTAAAATAACATAGGGCTGATCATGCCCAGTGTTTTGAGCACAACACTCCTGCTCTTTTCACCTGTTCATTTATGTTCATGGATTGTCTGAGGAAATGGTTTAAACCCTAAAACATTTTACTTTTTGAAATAAAGATTCAAGTTCTTAAATGATCCTTCAAGTTTGGTGCTTGTTGCAAAATTTCCCTTTTTTTTTTTTTGCAGTATGCATACATGCCTTTCCTCCATTGTCCCTTTTGGGGCCTTGAAATTATTATTAATATAGAGGTGAAAACAAAATACAGGATCATCGTCAGGGACCACTGCCAGCAAACTCCTAATCTACTGCCTTCCTTTACCACTCCAGTTAGTAGATCTAAGGCAACCTTTAGGTGTTCATCAGAGCCTGCCGCAATGACAGATGGACATGGCTACGAGAGACTTAGGTTACATCTGCAGACTAAGACAGAAGAAAGCAGGTGCAAGATCACATTTACTGTATTAGACTTATCAGATGCCAATGAGTAGCAGTAGGGTAGAACAAGTCAAAGTTTAATCCAGGAGTCAGTATCAGCCAAAACAGTAGACAAGATGTTAAACTAGAAACAAGCCAAGGAGCAAAAGCCAAGATAATCAGTACAAGCCTAATCAGTAGACAAGGGGTTCATCCAGAATTGAACCAAGGTCAATACACAAGCAGGTCCAATAGAAATGCAGCCCTGTTCTGAATGTAGCGGTCAGAGGAGGGAGAGACCGCAAAGCAGGATTCAAGTACAGTACAGCGGACAAGGAGACTGAAGCAAAAGCCGGCTTTATTAAGGAGCAAAATGAAACTGCTGGAAAACCTGAGTAACAATACAGTACCACCGCACCAGCGGAACAATGGGTCAATGACAGGAATGGTATGAACAGGTGAACATAACACAACAACAGTGGTAATGAGATTTTGCATAGACACAGAATAAGCTCAACAGCAAACAGTCAGCTTGCAAGCTACTCTCCCTACCAATTTTCCATCTAGCCCTACTACCCAGGGGACGCTTCTACAGGGCACTGACTAAGTCCCTGACTCTATAACCTATCACAGATAAGCACCAGTGCCACTCACAGTTCTGCAGATTCTACTGGGTACAATAAGATGCAGTCTGGCTCCAGGTCCGGTCGCTTGCTTGTCTGTCTTTCTCTCTCTGGTCACAACAGATGCAGCTCTCCACCTCTCTCAGGAAGGATCCGGCTGGTCTCTACACACGGTCTCACTTCTCTGGAACACACAGTGAAGTCCTCTGTGTGCAGCTCCCTAGCTGTCAGGAAAATCTCAGCTAATATAGCCTCCTGCTGCTACAGTCTTTTTCTGTTATCTCTCAGCAGTCCATCTCTCCCTGTTATCTCAGCCAGGTCCCAGCAACTTCTGGAACAGCCCGGGAAAAACGTATTAACTCTTTCTTAACCTCTGGCCAGCACTACTCAGGTTCCTGTTTAGTCACAGTGGCCTCTTGTGGCCGGAGGGAAACATGACAGTCTGCATAGATATAAGTGCTGGAAATGCTGCTGATTGATTCAGGGCTGCCTCTTACATGAACACAAACAGCAAACAGGAGCCAGGAATAAAAAAAATCAAAGGCACTGAAAAGCAGTACATGCCTGACTTAAATCTCCCTGCCTAGCTCTGGGATTGGATGTTTAGCCAGGGACATGATTAGCCTAGCGACAAAACTCAATGAAAGACAAGCCAGCCAGAGCTTGCTGTTCAGCATGGCATCCCTCCTGGAACAGCCGTGCACGGGAACGTGGCTGAGTAGGTTTCTGACAGAAACCTTATAGAGTACAGTAAACTGAAGGGCCATCATCAGCATTTGGCAAGGTTTTGTGGGCCCACTGAAGGACTAAGGGTCCTCTGCAGTCCATATTGCATTTCCACATTTCCATTGTATGTCCTACTCAGGAAAAACTACATAGGGCACTTCTGGTTACCTGCACAGGACATTGGGATCCTGTCGCTTCTCTGTCATTGTGGGAGGGGCTCTACTGAACATATCTCAAACTCAGAACCTGGTCCAATGGAGGAGAGCAATGGTATCAGTGATCTGCAGGTGTAAGGATCTCAACAAATGACTTTGGGACAAATTGTGGTGGACAACTGGGTTACAGTATCTCCAAAAAAAACATTTCTTGTGGGGTGCTCATTATATGAGTGGTCAATACTGGTCAATATCTGCCAAAAGTGTCCAAAGAAGGACATACGGTGATCTAGCACCAGACTCATGAGGGTCCAAGGCTCCTTATTGCACATAGGGGGCAAAGGCAAGCCTTTCAGGTCGGTCCCACAGAAGAGCTATTGTAGTGCAAACTACTGAAAAAGTTACTTCTGGCTATGCTAAAAAAGGGGACAGGACACACAGGGCTTTAGTGCTTGTTGCATATACAGTATGTGTATAGAGCAGTGAGAGTGCCCATGATGACCCCTATCCACCACCAAAAGTGCCAATGAGCAGGCAAAGGTAATGTACCCTGTCACGATGCAATAATTGCTATGGAATTGTTTGAGGAAAATGTGCTAGAAGAACACATCCAAACCATGGAGGCGCACCTCACAACTTACAAGACTTAAAGGATTTAACGCCTTGGTGCCATTTACCACAGGACACCTTGAGTGGTCTTGTGAGTTAATGCCTTGACAGGTCAGAGGTTGTGTTGGTACAAGGCAGACCTATCTAATATTAGGTGTGTTGTTTAAATATTATTGCTGGAAGGCCTATACCGTAGGAATGTATAAAAGATTAAGAATAAAAGTACCCTAACCTTGTAAGCGTAACAATTCATATTTTTAAACGTTTTTAAAATAAAATAACAGCAGGAACAAAATGCAATGAGTACATTTTTGTAATACATGTTATCAAAGGAACAGCAAAACAGAAAATAAAAAAAACATAAACAGGATGTCTGCTGCCCAGAAATGATAATTGTGGGTGCTGGCTGAAAGAAATGAATGAATGGTCTTTTTCTTGTTTGTCTTGTTTGTCTTATTTATTTGGCAGTGGCATATGTGATCATTTTACTCACAGGAGCCATTTTCTTAATAATATACTTAAAGGGGTTGTCCCATGAAAAATATTCTACAGTTTTCAAACCAGCTCCTGGATCTGAATTCTTTTGTAATTGCACGTAATTAAAAATTTACAATAGCCACTGAGTTATCAATAAAATGTATTTGTATAGCGCCACCTGCTGTTTGCAAATTTCCTTATTTCTTTGACCCGGTCACTAAGATGCTCAATTTCATCTTTCAACTGCCTCCTGAGCTGTGATAGGGAGAGCTGAGACACGCCCTCTGAGCTGTGATAGGGAGAGCATGGACACGCCCCCTGAGCTGTGATAGGGAGAGCATGGACACACACCCTGAGCTGTGATAGGGAGAGCATGAGCACGCCCCCTGAGCTGCAGAAGAAAAGACACTCCCCTTGAGCTGTCAGCTTGATATAAATCTAGCAGAGCATTGAATGTGGAGATATCTGGATCCATGTGAGGTACAGGGCTGGTTTGCCATGGATTGCCATGATCTATATGATGTCTGATTTTCAGTTTTTTACATTAGTCATGGAATAACCCCTTTAAAAGGGTACATCAGAACAGGCATATCTATGAAATATGTCTATATCAGATAAGTGTAAGACCCATCCCTAGGACACGCTCCTATCTCGAGAATGGGTCCAATCATGCTCCGCTATTTTTGGAAATGCTGCAACAGTGAATAGAGAACCACACATATTTGGCTACCTCTTCATGGAAAGCGGCTGCAAGAAATGGTCCCATTCTTGAGATAGAAGCAGGGACCCTCACCTAATGAACTTATTTGTCATCTACTGTGGAAGTACCACTTTAAAAGAAAGCTTTGTTAATCAGACACATCCCTACGGGATAGGGGATAAGTTGTCTAAATGCGACAACTCCTTTTAATACCAGAAAATCCCTGTAACTGCCAAGGTCGAGGCTCTGCATATTCCAGGGTAGACCTAAAGGCATTGCTGGCCTCTCACAGGTTTAGAGTTCTAGTCCTGGTCAACTCAAAATAACAACTCCCTAACATGACAATTTCACAGCTAATTTTGTGTCTTGTATTTTATACCCTAGCTGCAGATTCCGAAACCGCAAAAAAAAAAGAAAGATTTTGTGATAGCACGTTTAAAAAATATATTTAATGTTATTAAAATATATTACTATTCTATCTATTCCCTTCCCACCATGCTCTGGTTACTTTTCTAGCAATCACTTTTACATGCAGAATTGATAAGTGCAATAAAAGCCATATTATGTCTATAAACAGATTGATAGCTTATGGAATCTTCTGCAATGCAATGTTACATAATGGTAAATACAACAAGATACTGAAGTGGAAGAAATGGAAAGTGCCATAAGTTTTACATAATTTTCCGTCTTTGTTTTTTGTTATTATTTAGAGCACTTGTACTCTCATCATTAATGGAATCAGATGAAGAGGTAAACGTGACACTTTGCAGAGAGTTTTAAATTAAGGATGTGTCATTAACACGACTGCTTGACTCTATCTGCTGTGTTGTTCATCACGTAACCAAGTGAAAAACAAATTAAAAACAGGAGGTAGAAATAATGTATTGTAGCCATGACCGAAAATAAACTAAAGATTTAGTTGGAGTGTGGAACTAATATAAAATATTACCTGCCACAGATACATTGTCTCTGTGCCTAGAAATTGTCTAAAAAGGGGCGAAATTCTTACAATTTGGGAGCCATTTGGCTCACCAAGGATTTCTGCGCTTTTTTCCAACTTGTTCGGCAAGGAGGCGGGGCTTGGCAGAAAAATGGTGGGGCTTTGTGGGGAAGGGGCATGGCCTAAGATACAAAATTTTGCGCCACAGTTGCAGTTGGAGTAAAATTCTAAAGCAACGCCAATCAATAGTTAATATAGAGCAAGACCACATTTTGTATTAGGCCTGAGCCCCTGTGATAAATCTAGCACAGATCTAGACAGCCTGTCTACGCTTACGCCTTTCAGAGTATTAATAAATCTGGGCCATTGAGTTCTATGTGATCTTGTGGACTGTGGCTTCTAATTAGAATCTAATGTAGCTGGATTCTACATTGCCCTGAATTTTGTAGACATAGGCCCAGAAAACGAATCTGTTAGTGAAAGTCCCATCTGTAGAACCTGTACATAAATGCAAAGTAGTACATGCACATAATACATGAAATACAATGATATTAACACTTTCAATGCTTTGCAGTGTATTTCAGGACTCTGCCTCCCCCCCCTACTTTAAGGGAAGCTGTCTCCGGCGCACTCTTGCCACAAAGCTAGGTCACCTGGAAGACAGAGAGAGCAAGTATGTATATATAGTACCGTATTTTATTCTTGTTTAATTATGTCTTGTTCCTTGCTGCAAAAGAATTTGGGTAAGCATAAATATATCAGTCAAACATAAATATATGTAGCAGCATGGGTGTCAAAGGCCGTAGTCTTCTCCCATATGGGTCCAGGACAGTCCATGATAATGTAAACAAAAGCAACTTGGAACATCTAAGGAGGCTCAAAGGGCATGAGTCCTTTCCCTGGTTGCAAAGCTTGATGGTTGCAGAACATCATGGAGGGCTTAGATGCATTAAAGTCCATCTCCAGGCACATGACTTGAACGTTGGAAACAAGGTAAAGGAGTCTTGAGAGAGTCCTTAAGGCAAGGTTGGTGGTAGCCAACAAACAATTACAACAGCAGCAAGTATCTTTTCCTGGCTCTGTAGCTCCAAAGTGTCTGTAGAGTCTGTGGAGAGTCACAGTTCAAGCCAGGTACCAGGCAGGTAGTTTCCCTTTTGTAGTCCAGATCTTCGGAGTGGCTGTTGTTCTTCCTCATGCTTAGGCCTCAACTCTGGGCAACTCGGTTCCTCTTGATCCACAGAGGACTCCTCATAGGATGGCACTTCTGGTTGACGTGGAGCTAGAGTATTTCCAACAGGAAGAGGAAGTTAATAAGGATGATAAGTTCTTGCTCTGAGCTTTTGACAGGTGTGGAGTGAGCAGATTCCTGGTCTGTTAAGATATTCTCAGGGCATCCGTAAGACATGGTCTATGGCCACTATCTGCAGAGGTGTACGGCTCACAATAGGATATAGAGGAGCTCTCTGATCATGTTTATCACTTTTTCCAATGGCACAAGTAGAACATTCTTGACACTAGTTTTCAATGCCAATCCAATAGAATCTTTGGCGAATGGTGGTTTCTGTTTCCTGTACACCAAATTGTCCAGATCAGTCGTGGTACATCTCTAGGACAATTCTTGCATCTCGGCGAGATACTACAATTTGATGCAGTTGATCACTGGTAACAGGATCTAGGGTTCTTCTCAACATTAACCATCATTGCATGAAGAGTTGTTTCCGCTGTCTTTATAGCTTGATGAATTTCAGAGTTTTCTGCTTCACAGGGGTATGCGTGTATAACAGTCTTCAGGGCTTTCTGTAAAGATAATTAAAAGTCTTTGACTCCCCAGGATGTTGTTTCTTGCTGAGGAATCTCATCTTTATATCGGACAAAGTCCTATGTTCAAAAGTAGCGTACAGTCTTTCAAACATTTCAAACTGTTCCACCATCCTCTTCTCAGAGCTTGGCCTGGATTTTACTTCTCTTAGTGCGGCACCTTCTGGTAGACCAATGAGAATTTATAGCTGTTGCTCTGTAGACACATGGTACAATCTGAATATAGCCAGCATTTTCTCTTTAAAGTCTCTCAGACTATGGGCTTCCCCAGCATATCATGGAAACCAGTGTGGCCCCAAGGAAGTATGGCATGGTTACCGGCATCATACATGAAGCTGTAGCAGTAGATGATCTGCTAAGTTTAGATGCTACCGCTGTGGGGGTCCTGCTAGAGTCGGGTTGCTCAGTATCCCTGTTATCAGACAGAGTTGTGATAGTCTTTCAAAGTAATGCAGATTAAATGCACACTTTTGCGTTGCTATGGACAACGGCAGTTATATAGGTGTAGGTCCATTTAAGAAATTTGGTTGCAGAGCTTTTAAATGGTCTCTGATCTACAGTAAGGCTCCCAGATATACTAGGCAGGGTTATTTTCACAGTGGTACTCACCTTTGCTTGATAGAAGCTCTTTTATTTGCTTTTGTGGCTGTGTGTAGCGTAATGCTGCAGCGCTGGTTCTGCAGACCGTTTCAATACGGCAGCACCCTCTTTACTTCTGGCAGGGTACCATCAGTATTCCTGTTCCCCTGGGAACAATAGGTAGGAATTTTGGTTCCAGGCAGCACTATGTAGCACTTTAGTTGTTTTGATTAGGCAGGCTTGTCCTTTTCCAGGTCTAAGCAGGGAGGTAACCACAGTTTTCCCATGTGGGTCAGTGCCAGGGGTAATGGCGCAGTAACAAAAATCAGAATTAACCCCTTGCGGGCTGGTCTTCAGCACTTTGCATAGAACAACAGTCAATTCAGTGAGAAATGGTAGTGACACAAAAAGTTCTACATTTTCAACCTTTGATGCTGCATACATGTAATAGGGTTCTTCAAGATAATCTGAATACAGTTCTTGTGCCACTCAAACTGTCTCACAAGCCAATAAGAATGGTGATAAGCCACAGCAGTTTTCTTGTAACAATCAGGCAAATTATCTTGCGCACAAAAATGCACAATAAAGATGGATAATTTACAGTCTCTTGTAAGGCACAGAGGATTTCATCCTGTTCGTATAAGGCACAGGGGAATTGATCCTGTTCGTGACGCCACAAATATGCAACAACCAGGCCGCAGGGGCGAACAAGAGTGTGGGTGGTTGGATGGGTTCAGTAGTCATAGTCATAGTTTTCTGAAGCTCCCTGGGCCGGCGTGCGGTGACAAGAAGGGTGCACCAGTTCTTCCCTTTGGGGCACACTCTGGTTCTGGGGTTCTTCTACCTGATGATGGTTGATGTGCCCTTGATGTTAATGTTTTACTGTGTGAGGCAGGGTCCTGGTTGTCATGACGCTAGCACCTTGAGGTTCAAATGTAGTATGGTATAATGATGAAACAAATAATAACAAATCCAGAGAACTATACTGAAGCCGGTCAGCAGGTGATCCACACAAGCACTATTCACATGAAATTCAGGCATTACAGTCAATTCAATTAGTTCCCAAAGATTGTGTATGGAGGTTAGCTTCTTCTCTCTCTCTCAATCAAACGTGTCAATCTCTCTTTTTCCCGGCCTAAAGGGATGCACTTTCTCTATCATCAGATATACTGCATATAAGTATATGATATCCACATTATCCTCAGGGGAATACAGTCTCTGAACAGGGATCCCTCCTGTCCTTATGGTGGGCAGCTTGTATCTTATAGTGTTTCCACCACATGCAGAGGAGGCCATAGCCAGTTTAGCAATGATTACCTTCATTGACAAAGTCCGCAATCCCTTTCTGTCAACTAAACCTTCTATAGATCTTTTCCCTTCTGAGGGCTGGCACATAAGTTGCTTGTGTGCTGTAGGGGAATGGAATCTCCATACAGAAGCTGCTCCTTGCTGCTCTGAGGTGTTCATTCCTCAGCAGTCCGCCATAGACTCTAGAATCTTCCTCCTAGAGAGGAAGGGTAGAGCCAGCCCTGAATAGCCTCACGGGACCTCCCACTCCCTATACATCCTTACGGGATTTGTAGTACATGCACATAATATATAAAATACAATGATATTAACACTTTCAATGCTTTGCAGTGTATTTCACGGCACTACACTATGTTAGGACTTATAGGCAGGGCCGGCGTTAGTGGGGGGAAAACAGGGCAATTGCCCTGGGCCCCCTTTTTAAAGGGGTCCCTCTGCTGTTAGATACTTAAGTGGGCCATTTTACTCCCTGGAAAAAGACTCATGCATATTTTTATGCATGGTCTTTTTCTAGTAAGGAGCGCTGCATCAGAAGTTGCCAGGTCTGACACACATGCAGCCCCGCCCCTCTCCTGAGTAGCCTCGCCCCTCATGGACATCTCTCTCAGCAGGAGCAGCTCTAGACTACATTGTGGTTACAGGACCTGTGGTGATGTCACAGTCATTTGATCAGCCATGTGCGTGGGAGGAGTTAGGGGAACACAGGCTCCGTGTAGGACTGTGCTAGTGGAGAATGCAGAGATACTTTATGTATGGAAGGTTTGTATAAAGCAGTACTATGCCAGTGTAACCAGTCTATTGTACAGTTTTCGGTGTGTAATGTGCACACAGTAGTTCTATCTGTGTAATGGACATGTAGCAGAGCTGTGTATGGCAGCGTTGGGCGGGCACTGTGTATGGCTTAGTCGGGCGGGCACTGTGTATGGCAGTGTTGGGCGGGCGCTGTGTATTGCAGAGTAAAGTGGGTGCTGTGTATGGCAGCGTCGGATGGGCGCTGTGTATGGCAGCGTCAGGCAGGCGCTGTGTATGGCAGCTTCAGGTGGGCGCTATGTATGGCAGCAGTAGTCTTATGTTTAGTGTATGATGTTGGATAAATGTAAAATTGTCTACATTTATTTCTGCATGGGGGACTAGCAATGGTTTAATTTAATGTTTGTGTATAGGCTTTCCTTTCCTTCTGCGCCCTGCCGTGTGCCCATACAGCAGTTTATGATCACAAATGGGGTGTTTCTGCAATCTACAGAATTAGGGTAATAAATATTGAATTTTGTTTGGCTGTTGAAAATGGAAAGGAACGAAAATCCATGCCAAAACTGCATCAAAAAGTGTTTTATAAAATGCGTTAGAAAAAAAACACATAAAAAAAAAAAAATGATGCGGATTCTGCATTAGGTTTTTTTAAGCACAGAAAATACTCTGTGTGAACATACCCAAAAAGGCTGCAGGATCAGCAACTTAGGCCTTGTTCACACGTAAGTTATTTGATCAATTATTTCCATCAATGATTGTGGGCTAAAAAACAGGAGTGGAGGTTACACAGACATAAGGTATAATGAAAAGATCTGCATCTGGTTTTGGCTCACAATACCTGATGGAAATTGACCAAATAACTGAGGTGTTAACAAGTCCCGGAAAGGGTAAAGAGAGATGGCATTCTACAATCAGCTGCTGGGGTTGCAACCACTGTCCGTGCCTACAAGGTTTTGTCTGACTGCGAGTCCAATATTTTAGGATTTGGGGCCCCACTTTCAATTTTGCCCAGGGCTACACTTGGTCTAAAACCGGCCCTGCTTATGCGTGAGGTAGTCCTCCCTCAATCTTTTAGTCAGACCAGGACTCTACACTACCATGTATTACAAGTTACACCATTTATTTGCGAGGTTGCACTTACTGCAGTTTCCCCACTGTAAAAAATATGTAGCCAACCTCAGCTTGACCTGGAGATCATGGGTTTGAGGGCTTTGTTTTGAAAACTCATTATCCTGATGGTAAAACCCCTTTAAACCAGCTATACACTGCAACTGTTCATTTATGTTGTTGGGGATATGAGTCATCTGGTTATCAGCATTTTGCTATGTCTGTTTGTTAGGGTCCATTTAGTCAGGATGATACAGCAGGTGATTGTTGCCATTAAGGAAGCATTTCTTCCCAGTAAAAGCCTGCTCGTCAGTGAAGAACACCGCTCTTTTTACATGCAGCAATCTCCTCCACAGATGATCTACTGCTGGCAATCAATAATTTATGTGCTTACACAAGTGATCAAATCACCTGATAACTTATCAAGTGTTTTTCTTATTCATCGGTGGTACCTTTTTTACACTGCCAGATAATCATCCCTATAAACGCTTGTGAAAATTGACCTGTGTAAAGGCCCCTTTAGTGTGAGTCAAGAAAATCTGTTTAAGGGGAGGCTGGCACCTCGTCATAAATCCTCCTCTGGCAGCAAACCCCATCAAGACCATTGTAGTAGAAGCTGGTCTTGATGAAGCTGGTCCAAAATTTATAAGTTTTGTCTTCACCTTGATCTTTTGAGTCCCCAGAAGGATCTTAACTGACCTTAAAACATCTTCTCAAACTAATTTTCAAACTGGTCATAAAACATTTATGAATTGATTTTCCCAAAATAGGAACAGTGTCCTAAAATTGTCACATAAATGCAAAAAAAATTGACAAATCATAGGAGAAATATGCTACATAAATAGGCTGAAGTGTGCACTAAAAACATCCCTCAGATATCCAGCTATGCATAAATGAATGTGCAGTAGTTAATAGAAAAGTGGTTGTTATTGATAATGGTTTTCTGGAAATAAAATATTGGGATTAAAGGGGATATCCCATTACAATAACCTATCCCCTATCCTCAGAATAGGGGATAAGTAACATGGCCTGTGCCCCCGTTGGAATGGAGCCGCAGACATAGATGCGTTATTGCTCCGTTCAACTCTATGGGGTAGCCAGAGTCCTCAGTTCTCGTTATTCACACTGGAAACAAGCTTATGAATTAGACTGTATACCTGTATAGGGATTTTCCTGTGAGATATAATGGAGACCGTAACATTATACTTGTAATGCTATAGAGCAGGAGGAGTTAAGCAGATTGATATATTGTTTTATGGAAAAACATTTAGCATAAATTCATTAAATATCTGTTCTTTCTATACTTAGGAGTCCAGTGGGTGGACCTATCAGTATGTGATACACTATTTCTGTATGACCATAGTCATGTAAGGAAGGGTGTCACTCACTGATTGGGACCATCCATTAGACTACTTAGACTCCTAAGAAGAGAAAAAGGTTTTAAATAAACAGATTCTAGATAATAAATAATGCATTTTTGGCACCAAACTATAGATACTGTATATATGTTCAATGTGACTGTTGAAGGAATCCCCCCACCCTAAAAAAAAAAAAGCGTTCCTTTAGATACCCTAGCATTTTCCCATAATATAAATATGCTTTAATCTGGAGAAAGTTGGCTATAACTCCACTTGTGAACCTGTGCCACCATGCAAGCTTTGCTTTGAGTTAATAGTTTTATCTAATGTATTGTTTTACTATGTAATTTACACCCAGCATGACCTGGTATGGTTGGCAGGGACACGGTTAACCATCCTATTCCTCCATTCCTCCCCTCTTGGCAGGATTGAACAGGTCTTTCTTCCTGCACGCAGGGGGGGGGGGGGGGGGGTTCTTGACTAATGTATGAGGAGGGAAGAAGCAAGTCCATGTGCTTCTTTTCCTTAGGTCTCAGGATCCAGGGACTAACCGATCTCTGTGGATATTACTGCTTCTGTTACAGCAAGAAAGAGAGGAAGAAAGAATAACTTTGAATTTGTATGTTCAAGCATCAGAGTCAGCAAAGTAACCTGTTACTACAGCTAACCAAACTTTGCTGCTTGTGAGGGATTACAGTTAATACACCAGTCACATTTAACTGCATCCTGGCCAGAAGTGCCTCTATAACCTGTATCCTGCAGTGGACACTACCGCCACAATTGAAAGATTACACTTGCTATCCAGAGATTCTAGAGAGAGACTTTAGCAAGATAGCATACAAAAAGTGTCATTATCTACCATTGTGCCAACCTTCATACCTCGCCATCTGGAAAAAGAATTTGCAGATTATTGTTGGATGTATTACAACTATTTAAAAATACACTTTTATTATTTTACCTCTGGCCTAGTTCCCTGACTCCTACAACGCCTTACACTGACCATTGAAAGCCCCCAACATCAAGAGCACCCCAAACATCCTGTTACTAAGACCTCCCAGCCTTATCCTTAGGGCACTGGGGAAGAATTTGGATGCACAGACTGGCCCATGAGACTCTGAGTGAGCACACATGTCCAAATTCTTCCCCAGCCAATGACTAGAAGTCTGAGTACTTAAAGCATCTTCCCCAGGAGGATAATGCCTGAGCTTTAGGGTACCTAGTCTCTTGTTATCAGCTAAGGTGTTATTTATATGTCTGACTACCTATGTGCCAAACTTCTGCCTGATAGTCGACTGCCTGACTCCACTCCTCGCCACCAGCCCTGACCTTGGCATATACTCAGCTTGCCCTGACCTTGGTTTGTCTCCTAACTATGTATTATGCCTGACACCTCTGTGGGTCAGCTTCCAGTTACACTGCCATTACTTCAGGAGGTAACACCATGGTTGATTTTCTGCAATAAAGTCCAGATCCCTATCTAAGATTTAAAGGGTGAAAACCAGGGAACAGCACCCTTAGGTTTATCCTATTAAGTGGAATCCTTTATTAAGTGGAATTTGATCCGAATTTCAGGATAAATTCCATTCTACTTGAAGCCAAATTTATCCATGCTTCGTGTAAGCAAATCGATTTAACCTGAAATAGTATAAAAAAAACACAGTCGCAGTTTCCTGTCATTGTACCCACTACTTACAAAAAAATTTGCTTGATGACGAAGTAATTGGTCATGAAGCAAATTTTTTTGTAAAATTCGGCGAATCAGCTGAATCAAACTTTTACAAAATTCTCCCATCTCTACCCACAGCCAAACCATTTAGTTGGCACAGTGGGTCCAGTAACACTATCATTGTATCATGGTTCCACAACATGAATGGTGTAATTACTCCATATCAGAAGCCATTCATATAGAATTTATCTCTGCTTTGGCTTATATAGAGGGGTTCCAAGAGGGTGGCCCATTTGTATGTCATCCATGTGCAAATGAACTGGGGTTGTCGAAATGAGAGTGTAGCATTTTTCTCTCTTCTTTACTGACTTCTGATTGGTTGGCTGATACATTTTTATTTTCCTGAGAAATTTTGATTATTATTTTCAATCAATAGTCATCTTCAGTCTATGTAACTTTTTCACTGAAATCTAACATTACATTACAATACCACATAATGAGCCAAAGTCAAGTTGTGAGTTGTTTTTGTTATTACTATATCTATAATGTTGATAATAGCCTTTTCTTACAAAATTGTCCTAGGCGTGATTACAAAACAGTTCTGGATTGTACATTTACATAGCATTATCTTAGTTGTGTGGGATGCATTCAAGCCACAAGAAGCTGAGCAGAAGGTTTCTCCTTGTTCAAACTGATTACCATGTGTTTACTCTACAAGGTACTATTTCCGATGACAAGTCTGATAAGCGAAAGAATTTAGCATAAATATGAAGCAGATGAACCACCTGAGTGCTCCAGATGTTGTCTCTGAAACATGCAACAAATTGGATCTGCTTGATTTATCTAGGAACAGTGAAAATGGGAAATGCTACAGAAGAAAAACAACCTGCACACTACTCTAATGGGACACTTGACCTGACTGCATTGCCGACAAGCTGCTCAGCAGATGACGAGTTGCATTAGTTGTTTTGGAAATGGAAGCGAAAGTTTACAGCTAATGAGTAGATGACAACAGTGGAAATCTAAACTAATGGAGAACATACTTCTTAGGACAACCAGTGACCAACCAATAAATTATCTATATGGATTACTTTATTATAATAATTGTTATAAAGTTTGCACAGTGGAGTAACTACACAGATAGAAAACATCCTCTAAAATATTTCCCGTTCTCAGCATCATTGCTCCCTGATAGAATGTTTACATGCAGAACTTCCTGTTTTGATCAACTTCCTGCTGAGATTTCATAATCCAACCCAGCATGTTTTGCTCTATAATGTTTCACCAGACTTACTCCACATTGCTAACATGAAGAAGGGAGGGGTGCGGAACATGACTACTGAAAGAAGGAACAGTGTGGCAGGCAGAGCAAGTCCTGTGAAATATTATAGAGCAAAGCATGCTGGTTTCATGCTTTGGTGTGTGCGGTGGAAACCTACACCAACCGTAGGAGGGAAAGAGGTGAGGAGAAAAGGCCTGGAAACTAGGGGAATGAGCAGGTCACCTCCTAGAGATACCCTAATCAAAGTCCTGACTTACTGCCATCATGAACTGACCCCAGAGGTAGGTGAGTTCATACACAATAACCTAAAGTTCTAACCCTTCCTGTAGTACCCTGATACTAATGTCAGGACAAGAAACAACCTGTTCCTCCAAAAGGTAGGACGAACAGGAGTCTCCCTCAGGCCTGAACACAAATGGCAGGGAAAAGAGCAACACAAGAAAACCCCAACAATAAACAATAGGGAAAGAAGACATTTAACTTCAAATAGCTATGAAAGCACAGGAACTCCAACGAGATCCAAACACCAGCAATCCACAAAGATTGAAGCTGTAAACCGCACGGCATGGGGTGTGGCAATTACCAGAAACAACACAGACACAAATTGATCCATAAGGAACCTGTCAGATCAAACCATGTGTTGCCAGTCTTACTGATCTCCTGGCATCTGGCACGGTAACGTTTGTGACAGCTGGATTTGGTTAGAAAACCTGGCTGAAAGTTGATAAATAAAAGGAAGGTATGCATGCAAATATCCTGCCAGGGTGCAGTGATGCTGAGAACAGGGGAAGGAAAGTGCTGACCCGAAAAAACACACATATGAGGCAAAAATATTCAATGTCTTGAGTACTCTGAGCAGATTTAAAAAGTGTCATTATAAAACTGGCAGCATAGTCCCACATACATTTCAAAACTGTAAAAGGATCCTTGATCCTATGTCTCATTAGCAAGAGTTCTTCCCCTGTGAAGGTCTGTTCCAACAAGAGAAGAAGCATCTCTTGCCCACTATTATTTGCCCTTTCCTGATGTAGATTTATTTTAAAGGGAGCGTTCTACAAGAAAATTAAATTACTTAAATCAACATTTTGTTTAACATTTTAGAGGAGCTTTTAATGTTTGTTTTTTATTTGACTATAGACTAAATACATAAAAACTTTAAAAGATTCCAGTCCACTGGTCAATAGAGTTGTTACAATATATACTGGACCACAGCACACATGTACAAATGGAGCACGCCAAAGAAACAATGATTAAAATTGTATTGATTGAATTTATTGGTATTGGTAGTATTTATTAGCATATAACAAACCACTAATATTTAAAAACACTTACAAATCACAAAATGCAAAAGAGTGTATGCAAAGATCCTCGCCACCACAACACCAAGTGCCTGATAAGGCATATAAATACGTGAGGCTATAGCACACCTGAAATACCCTATAAAGAGCAAATGCATGAAAAATATAAAGTGACCTTAGGTGCTACATACAGCAATGATGTGACATAAAATCTGATATGAGTGGATTAGCAACATGATGTGCAAACCTGTAACATGAAAAATAAAATAAAGCAAATTCCATATGTATACGAAATACACCTCAATACAATACCTAAAAACTGTAGCTGTAACTGTGTCTGAAGCTGATGAAAGATGATGAAAAAAGTCTCTCAATGAAAGTGCTGTGGATTGAGCCCCATGCGTATAGCTGCATAAGCAATCTCGTCAGGGGCGACTAATGGTTTATATACATACATTTACTTATGGACATAGAAGGTGTCACTCATGTAGTAACTGTATCCCAAATAAGTTGTAGCACCTATGCCTGCTTTAAGTGTGCAGTATACACATAAATTCATGTACCGGATCAAAGCTTGGATCTATTAAGTGTAGCGGTAGCCATACATGCAGAAGCATAGCCTGGGCAACCAAATCTTGCAATATGAAGTAGACACAATAGGCTGACACTTCCTATTTTTCGCAGCTCACTTGTTAATTTTGTAGTATAGATTGGGACAGAATGAGCAGAGTCATCTCATTATTATTAAAGGATGGGCAGAGTATTGAGAGCTCTGTTGTACTGCTGGAGACACAGATGAGGCAGGACAGTCATTCTATACACAGAGATAAGGCTCTTTGTGTATAGTCCCTGTATCTCCCTGATCACTGGGAGAGGATTCAATAATCAATCACTTCCTAAAGGCAGTAATAATCTATGTCTGAATAATTGGATTCATTTACACAATGAAAAATCGAACTGTATGCCTCCAATATGGCTGCCTCAAGATAAGTTTATGAAAATAAAACCCAAACTACTACATTTTAAATTCTACCACATTATATATATAATTTATGAGACTTTATAGAAATAGAATGCATGATAATAAAATAATAAAAGGAAGAAAGTAAAAATTATGAAAATATTTTTTTCAATCAAACCATTTTAACCTCTTAAAGGGGTTGTGTCACAAAACATACTCTACATTTTTGAAACCAGCATCTGGATCTGAATACTTTTGTAATTGCATGTCATGAAAAATTTAGTATAGCTGCTGAGTTATTTATTAAAATGTAACGAGACATACAGACATTCTTGCGACAGGTGGCAGGAGATCTGTGAGACTGGCAACACGTGGTTTGATCTGACATGTTTTCCTTTTGGATCAAATGACTTCTGTGTTGTTTCTGGTGCTTGCCACACCTTCCCTCCCCAGGTGTGGTTATTGTGGTCATTTAACCTTCTCTATTTATTGTTGTTTTTCTCACTATGCTATGCGGTTTATAGCTTCTGTTGGACTTGTGGTTAGCTTGTGTTTGGTTCTCGGCAGAGTTCATGGTGCTACCAAAGCTTCATTGAAGATAGGTGTTTCCTTTACCTTTTGTATTTTGTTTATTATATGTGTGTGTTTCCTTTCCCTGTTGTTTGTCATTAGGCCTGAGGGAGACTCCTGTTCGTCCTTCCCTTTGGAAGAACAGGTAGACTCAGTCCTGACATTAGTTCCAGGGTCCTATAGGGTGATATATGATTCTAGGTATCCGGTGTATGAACTTGCCTACCTTTGGGCCCTGTTCATACTGGTAGTATGTCAGGACTGGAGTTAGGGTTTGTTCTAGGAGGTGTCCATCTTTCTTCCCTAATTTTTAGGCTTCATTCCAGTATCTTCTTTCCTTCCTATGCTCGGTGTGGTGTTTTCCTCCAACACACGAGTGTGATACCAGTTGTTTGTTCTTTTCCTTATTTTTTGTCCATCTCACTGAGCTGGTCAAACATGCTCCGTTTAAGTCTTCAACTGCCACCAGCCATATGTTCTGCTATAAGCTGTGGCAGTTACAGGGAGAGAGCTGCAGCTGAAAGGATACGCCCCCTGAGCTGCTAGGCTGAAGAGAATTGTGCAGAGCAATTGGAGCAATGAAGGGGAGCTGAGGTACAGGGCTGGTTTTAGCTTTGTTATAAAAGTATTGTCATTTACTAAATGATGTCTGATTTTCATTTTTTTGCATCATTAATTTCATAACCTCTTTAATAATGTGATAGACTGCAAGTTCTCAATGTCATGATATGTATTACATCCTAAGTGTGAAGTCATATTCCCACTTATGGGACATATCTTAGTAAATGCAGTCACTAATTCTTTTTTTCAATTCATAAAACAATCACAAGACCCAAAGAGCACATCACAACCAAGGTAATGAGCTCCAGATGGGATTTAAATGTACTAATTAATTGTACTGTTGTGTTAAATATTCACATCTGTGAGTAACGAGTGTAATTGACCTGCCAACCTTGAACATCACAACCAACGAGATATTAGCAATGTTCTGTTGGAAAATGATGATTGAAAGGATCCCTTGGATTAATTACATATAAGGCAAATGATGATGATGCAATATGTGGTGCTGAAGACTCAACACTTTGCTTCAGCGAGTGATCATGAACTCATGAGAAATTTGAAAATTTAATGTGCCGCATATCATTTTTTTTTTTCATGCATATAAGACCTCATGATATGTGTGTGCTGTCTGCATCTGTATGACTTTTCTGCCAATTTTAGAACATGTCTTATTCTGGTCCACAAAACGTGGTCCATGGACCCATTAAAGTCAATAGGTCTGCAAAAAATGCAGGTAGCACATGAAGAGTATCCATATTTTACAGATCTGCAGTTTATGGACCACAAAACAGATACATGATGCCTAAAGTATATTGAAGGAAAACTCCAAACAAAAGTGATACTCTATGCCAGGGATCGGCAATGTTCAGCACACCAGCTGTGGTGAAACTACAACTTCCAGCATGCATATTTACTTGGCTGTTCCTGGACTTCCCATAAAAATTAATCGAGCATGATGGGAGTTGTAGTTTCACAACAGCTAGAGTGCCGGAGGTTGCTGACCCCTGCTCTATGCTATGCTCAGAAGCATGGCATGAAGTCCCTGAGATATTGTCTTCTTGCATGAAGCTTTTTAATATGCCACGTAGTTGTGTCTGAGTTTTCATCCTTGGTGACAACCAGTAGTAGCCATCTTTATAGTGCCCATAGAAGGATGTCATCCAGATCACTAAGCACCCTTCATGGCACATGAACTGAATTCTCTATTAGTGGAACAAAGTGCCCTAAAAAAAACTTCACCTTGCGAATAGTGTCCAGCACTAATGGTGTAACCATAATGTCCCCCAAAAAATAATTGTGCTAAACTGGGCCAGGTGGCCCCCAAAGTAATAGTGCTCCTCAAATTCCCACCCATAGAATTGATTATTTGCCACAGTAATAGTGCCCCCAATAGCAATAATGCCCCCATTGTGCCCATGCAAGTAATCATGTTCCCCATAGCCCCTCAGTAGTAATACTTATCTTTATAACGTGTGCCAGTAGAAAAATACCCCCTTAGGGCTTGTTCACATGAATGCGGAACGGACAGCCCTTTATAGAAATGCCTATTCTTGTTTGCAAAACAGACAAGAATAGGACATGCATTTTTGCGGGGGCCACGGAACGGAGCAACGGATGCGGACAGCACACGGAGTGCTGTCCGCATCTTTTGCGGCCCCATTGAAGTGAATGGGTCCGCACCCGAGCCGCAGAAAAAGAGTCTCTGATGCGGAACCAAACCCGAGTCATGTGAATGAGCCCTAATAATGTGTGCCAGTACAAAAACTTCTCCCTTATAATGTGTGCCAGTACAAAAAAATAACACAGCATATTGTGTGCCAGTACAAAAAATACTCTCTTACCCTTCAGATCAGACCATCATATAAGACCTCAGATCAGACTCCCATATCAAACCTCAGATGAGACCCCCCCATCAGACCTTCATATTAGACCATCATATCAGATTCTCAGATCAGACCCCTATCAAACCTCAGATGAGACCTCCATCAGATGTTCATGTTAGACCTCCTATATCAGACCTCAGATCAGGCCCTCTTTAGACCTCTATGTTAGACCCCATATCAGACCACAGTTTCAGAACTTAGATCACACCCCCATTAGACCTCCATGTTAGAAACTCCAATATCAAGCCTCAGACCATACCCCTCTCAGAACCCCCATATATCAGACCTCAGATCAGACCCCAATAGACCTCCATGTCAGACCCCTTGCCAATATCAAACCTCAGATTAGGACCCCATTAGACCAGCATGTGAGACCCCCCTATATCAGACCTCAGACCAGGCCTCCATTAGGCCTCTCAGAGCCCCCCTATGTCTGACCTCAGACCGGACCCCCATTAGACCTTTCAGACCCCCCCCCCTTCCCCAATGTCAGAACTCAGATTAGATTTTAAAATAAATAAAGTTACTTACCTTGCCTGCTCCATTGCCACTCTCCAGGTACGGCTGTCTCTCTCTTGTCTTCTCGGGGCGCATGCTGCACAGTCATCTGACTACCTGCAGCAACACGTCATAGTGCAAGCACTACGGCCTGAGGCTGTAGGCAGTCAGGACATTTCAGCACATGCCCGGAGAAGAAAAAGCAGGAAGAGGTAAGAACAGTGCTCAAAGCGCTCCACTCCTCCACCTCCTGCATAATAGTGAATGCTTCTATAATGCATAATGCACTACATCTTATAAAGGGAAAAATACAGCGCCACTGGCAAGGGGGGCCGCTTGCAACCGCTGCAACCCCTATAGCAACATTACTGCACTATTCCCCAAGGAGCAATCTCCTGAGGGAGTACACATTGACACAACCCCTCATCAGGTCCACTGCAAATCCCACCCTCTGAACTGGCTCCTCAGGGGCTCGGTGCATAACCACAAGGTGTATTGCAGGATATCTAGTCAAGACCAACACTGATCAAGTCATCCGAGCCCCATGTAGATCATTGCTCTACAGCAGGGATGCTCAACCTGCGGTCCTCCAGTGGTTGCAAAACTACAACTCCCAGCATGCTCTAATAGCTGCAGGCTACAGGGAACTGTAGTTTTGAAACAGCTGGAGGGCCACAGGTTGAGCATCCCTGCTCTACAGCATTAACTAGTGGTAGACATTTTCAGTGCAGTACCATCATTGATTCTAAAGCTAAAAGATTCTTTTTTATTTCATTTAACATCATACCATATAAAAAAATAATAGCACAAATGTTTTAAGCGCATTCTTTCAATTCTGACAAAGAAGAACCTGATGATTTTTTCCTACTAATCATAAATACAACAGCCTCAAGGCTGCGTACAGCACGAATTGTGTAATAGATTAAACTAAATTACCTGAGTAAAAGATCTTCTCAGTGGCAATGATAAATGACTACACTTGGACCCAATTTCAGAAATGTCCCGCGGCAGTACGGCACAAGGTCAGAAATAACATCACATTGCGGCTAATTGACTATATTGCTGAACTTTAATTAGTAAATTACAGCAGGTTTGTGGATCTAAGTAACTGCGAGGTGCATGTGATGTATTCCCTGTCCCGAAGACTCACAGCTAGCAGAAGGCTTTCACATTGTACCGTGCCACCATGTTCTGTGTGTAAGCCATTAGATTTACATGACCATACTAATCATTTGAATCCCCTATAATGTAAGAAGAAGAGCGAATCACTCAAAATTTGACTTGGCCGAATGGGTTATTCATTTAGTTTTCAGTCTAAGGCCTCATGCACAAGAACGTTTTTTTTTGTTCCGTTTCTGTTCCGTTTTTGGCATTCCGTATACACCCCATATACGGGACCATTAATTTCAATGGGTCTGCAAAAAAAAAGTAATGTACTCCGTATGCATTCCGTTTCCGTTTTTCCATTTTTTCGTCTCGTTCAAAGATAGTACATGTACTATTATTGTCCGCATAACGGACAAGTATAGTGCTGTTCTATTAAGGCCCAGATGTTCCGTTCCACAAAAAACGGAATGCACATGGATGTCATCCGTATCTTTTGCGGATCCGTTTTTTGCGGACCGCAAAACACTGAAAAAGCCATACAGTCGTGTGCAATAGGCCTAAATCTATAGTATTGCTCAAATTAGTCTGATAATGTGCTTAAAACTTTGAGGTCTCTTAACTTTTGATTCTATTTTATTTTCTCGCTTCCTCTCGCCAAATTTGCCTGAATCAAATCACTAAGCATTCAATTTTGGATCTAGAGATGAGCAAATTTTTCTAAAGTTTGATTCGGCTGATTCGCCGAATTTTACAAAAACATTTTCTTTGTGACAAATTACTTCACCACGCATGGGATTTCAGCTGAGATCTTCAATCAAGTTGGTGGCTGGTGGCCCATCATGTTTTTTATACTATTTCAGGTTAAATCGATTCGCTTACACGAAACATGAGGAAATTCGGCTTCGAGGCAAATCGAATTTATCCTGAAATTCGGATCAAATTCCACTTTGTTGGATTCAATTCACTCATCCCTATTTGGATCCATTTAAAATTTTTACAAAATTCTGGTAAAAACTGATTTGTATAAAATCGATTCGCTCGTTTCTACTCTATAATGTTTGGGAACCATATATGAATGACTGATGGGAAGCTTTTGGGTTTACCGATTAAGATCACTAGACGACGCATGGGATTCAATCAGTTCTCTCCAGTTTCCTCAGAACTAATTGTTAAAGTGTATCTGTCATTTTGTTTTAAAAATACAATTTAATATTTAATATAGTGTAGGGACATGGATGTTAAACATTTTTGTAATGTACTTTATTGGGAAAAAATGCTTCTTTGTTCTAAAAAAAAAACTGGGTATAAAGAGTCTTAGCAAAGCTCTAATTTGGTAAGAAAAATCTGTTTTCAGATTTTTACTGATAGTTGAAGACACCTGTGTGAAACAAGTCAGATACCCGGGGTGATGGGCAATCATAGTTAGGGCACATGTACTGTAAGAAATACAGGTTTTAGAAATAAAATATGTTTTATTGCATTATATTGTATATATTGGCCCAGATTCAGGTAGATTTGCCCATTACTTACACCTGAGCCGCTCAGCTGAATTTCTCTGCGCTGGAGCAATTTTGCCAAATTGCCACCTGATTCAGGAATCGTTTGTTCATTTAATTTGCTCCTGTTTAAGGCAAAGCTGAGGGCGCAAGGCCGTGCAAGTCAAAGTGGGTGTGCCCCTATGTAAATGAGGAATTTTCGGCTCAGCAGAGGTTTGCTAGCATAATTTCAGGGCAAATCCTGCTCAACTGCTTGCACTGAGCAAATAAATAGGAGCAGACTTGCGCAGGTTCTTTGCTGAATTTCATCCTGCTTTTTCCTACCCCCCCCTGAGCAAGGAAATTCAGCCCTTTTGCAAGACATGGCACCTCCCAAAGGGACCAAAATAAGGAAGGCCAACTTTGTGGCTGCAGAGATGGACATCCTGATTGCTGCACTCCAGCAGCATAAGGAAGTCCTATATGGTGCCCAGCGGGCAAACACCACCATTGCCCAAAGGAGGGCTATATATGAAGCCATTGCCCTGGACATCAATGCCCTGGGTAATGAAGTGCGTACCTGGGATGACATCCAGAAGAAATTAAATGATATGAGACATTTGGCCATCTTTTGCTAACTTGCCCCTGCTTTTAACAGGAGCAAGTTTGCCCAGGGAAAAAAGCTTGCACGCTTCCAGCGCAAGATGCGCATCACACGCGCATGTTTCTGAATCATCGGCAGTACCTAATTTGCATATTCGCTGAGGGAATTCCATGAAGGCGCAACTTACACCCCGTGCAAAATTGCACGAAAATTGCGCAGGAACAGCTAGGCTGCGTGCGCGGGAAAATGGCCGCTTTTCAGGCTTAACTGGTTTACAGAATCAGCCGCAAATTTGCATAGGAGCAAATCAGTACTTGCGCGGCGCAAATCACACTTGTTCCCGCGCAAGTGCTTCTTGAATCTGGGCCATTGTGAGTAGAGATGAGCGAATTTCTCAAAAAATTTCCGAAAAGATTCGATCCGATTTAATTTGTGGCAAATCGCATTAAAACAGCTATTTCCTGGCTGCAGAGAGCCTTTATAGTGGTGTATAAATTGTGCCTTGCAGCAAAATGCATAGGGAGTCTGTTGTGGTAGTGAAACAATACTGTGAGTCAATATGACATGCAGATGACAGGCGTTGTTCTGCTTCGCGTTATTGACTGTTGTATAACACTAGTCAGACAGCTTAACAATAATTCAGAAGTCAAGAAACGTGAGACATCAGATCTGTTTGTATTCTCTTTTCTGAATAACTTTGTAAAACTACAATATGAACATAAACAAAACATATGTATCAGTACATTACATATAATACAGTAGCCTCACTTCATCAGTGAGAGTACTCACAGACAATTCCACCATTAGTCCAGGAATAAATCAAGAGCTCCTCTGCATGCAGCCTGCAAGATCCAGGAGCAGTGATGAAATGGAGGAAATACAGTTCCAGGTTAAAGGTTACTGCCTCTGACTCAGAGAACAATACACTTCCTGTAAAGTTCTGGCGAAGAAGAAACTAACTTTGACCACTAGATGGCAGCAACATCAAACATAATATTTCAGTACAATCTTTACAGCACATTATAATGCAAAATAGGCGGAACACTCCCTGTCTGGCATAATTATTATGTCACTACCTAAATAACTACTGCTATGCAGAAAAAACATATAAACAGGAAATGGAATCCTAGCTAATCTGAAACTAAAACTATGACGTCAGTTATAGGTCTAAGATACATTTTGGAAGTCCCATTCTTTGCAATCTTGACCTCCACCTTCCTAACATTGCCATCCCTGCTTGGTAGAGCATTGACAATAAGTCCTACAGGCCACTCGTTCCTGCTCTCTTGGCTGTCCTTCAACAGAACAACATCACCCACTTTTACATTTGGGCGATCCTCAGTCCATTTCCTACGGCGTTGCAGATTTGACAGATACTCCCTCTTCCATCTTTTCCAAAAGGTGTCTGCCAAGCATTGTACTTGCTTCCATTGTTTAGCATGAACTTGTGTTGTACTTATGGTTCCGGATGGAGCAGACAAAGAGTTCACCTTTTGAGTCAACAACATTGCTGGGGTAAGGACCATAGGTGTATCTGGGTCTGAGGACACAGGAACTATAGGCCTGGCATTCATAATGGCTGTAACCTCTGCCATAAAGGTGCTTAAAGTCTCATGGGTCAAGTGAGCAGTTTTAGTTTGTAGCAACATAGCATCCAAGATTCGCCTGGCAATACCTATAAGTCTCTCCCAGACACCACCCATGTGTGAAGAGTGTGGAGGATTAAAGACCCATGTACATCCTCTGTCTTGGAGAAAGTCTTGCAATTGTAATTCGCTGGCACAAATGTTAAGTTCCTTGCAGGCTCCTACAAAGTTTGTTCCTCTGTCAGAACGGAGCAGTTTTGCTGGGCCACGAATTGAGAAGAATCTCCTCAAGGCATTAATAAAGCTTGATGTTGACATGGTTTCAAGTAGCTCTATGTGTACAGCTCGGGTGGACAAACAAGTGAAAAGGACTGCCCATCGTTTACTGTCTGCGCTGCCTCCTCTAGTGCGGCGGGTTAAGACAGACCACGGACCAAATACATCTAAGCCCACATTGGTGAAAGGTGGTTGAGCAATTACTCTGTCCTCTGGTAGCTCTGCCATCTTTTGACTTTGTAACCTTCCTCGCAGCTTGCGGCAGATGACACATTTGTGTATAACAGCTGATACCAAGCGTTTGCCACCAAGAATCCAGAAACCTGCGGTTCTAATTGCACCCTCTGTGATGTGTCGCCCTTGGTGAACTACTTGTTCATGATAGTACCTAACAAGCAGTGTTGCAATGTGGTGATTATAAGGTATAATGACAGGCTGTTTCTCTTCCTCTGAAAGTTCTGCAAGAGACAAACGTCCACCTACTCTCAACAAACCATTTTTGTCTAAAAAGGGGCTAAGCTTCCTAAGACGGCTTTGTTTCGGGAATGTCTTTTGTTTTTTGATGCAGTCAATTTCCTTCTGGAAATGTTTGCTTTGAACAGAAGAGATTATAACAGACTTTGCCTGAGCAAGTTCTTCTAGATTGACTTGTTCATGGAAACTTTCCCACCTTCTGACCTGATTGCTGCTGGTTTCCCTCTGGAAGGTTTTAGCGACATGGATGAGTCTGGCTAGGGTCTTAACTAATATCTTCCAGCAAGAAAATCTATCAAAGCAATGTGAGTGAAGTGTGGCTTCAGAAGCTCTGGTACTGAAGCTTGTAATCTCAAATCTGATTTCAGGGTCAGCTTCAGGCTCTATGAGTGGAAAAGCAGTGTCTATATCCTCACAGTGTGGTTGGTACAGAAAGGTTGGGCCTGAGAACCAAATAGAGTTCTGAAGGCATGCTGCTTGAGTAGGCCTAGTGGCATAATCTGCAGGGTTTTGATCTTCTATAGAGAGGGCCTGTTTATCATCATCTTTAGTTTTCTGAAATACTGTTATCCCTAGATTGTCTGTCTCAATGTTGGAGTTGACTTCTTCTTTACCATATAGTGTAGAAAAGTCACAGTGTTGTGTTGACCTGCCAAAGCTTTCCTTGACAATGAAGTTGTTGTGACAGGGACTGAGAAGGGATGTGCGTCCATTTGTTAACACAGACGTCTTCAAAGTGCTAACGTTGTCAGGCTGGTGCACTGTCCCCAGGCAAACTTCTCCTACAATGACCCACCCCAGGTCCAGTCTCTGTGCATAAGGGGCATTATAAGGTCCATTGATTTGCTGGCGTACCTTGTGTACCTGAAGGATATCTCTTCCAAGAAGTAGAAGGATAGGAACATCTGGCTCAACAGCTGGGATTAGGTGAGCAATTGAGCGGAGGTGGGGGTGGTGATGAGCTACTTCTGGAGATGGAATCTCAGTTTTGTCGTCAGGTATCATGCCACACTCTATTAGGGTAGGAAGTGGGAACTGCACTTTCTTATTGAAGGATTCAATGGTAAAGTCAGTAGCTCTTCTCCCTGTGGTTTTAATTGTCCCTGCACATGTCCTTAGAGTGTATGGAACTGCACTTGCCTTAAGGTTAAAGATATCAAAGAAATCTGACTTTGCAAGGGATCTGTTACTCTGTTCATCTAGCACTGCATACATTTTCACCGCCCTTTCTCTCTTGCCATTGGGATACACAGTCACTAGACAGATTTTAGAGCATGATCGTGCACTCTTGCCTTGTCCACATACTTCGGTGCAATTGGACATTACAGAGGAGAGTGGGGTCTCTTGTTGCTCCCTGCCCTGATCTTTCCTGGGTTCTACAGTCTCTAGTGGGGCAGGAGCAGGGCCGGGGTGCAAAGCTGCAATATGTCTCTCACTGCCACATTCTGTACATTCTACTGGTATTTTGAAGTCTTTGGCAATGTGATAAGTAGATCCGCAGCACTTGAAACAGATGCCGTTTTGTTTAAGGAAGGACATCCGCTCTGCAATGGGTTTGCTTCTAAAGCCTTTGCATTTCTTTTGTGGATGTGGTTTTTTGTGTATTGGACAATGTCTATCAGGGTTTTCTATGGTGTGTACCTTGTGGGTGCTTTGGTAGTCTGTGACTTCTGAAGGTACAGCTGTTTTGTGTGTGGATACAGAGGTCCTACCGTGAGGTCTGTGAGGTCTCTCAGGTCTGTGTGATTGATGGCTGTTGGTGGTGAAGGCGAAACTGGGATCACTTCGGATTTTCGCTTGCTGTCGGACAAACCTAGAAAACACAGAGAAAGGAGGAAAAGAGACTCCATAATCTTCTTTGAATTTACCTCCCACAGACATCCACTTGTCTTGCAGATTTGAAGGTAGCTTCTCTACTATGGGATTAGTGCCTCTAGCTGTATCTAGATACGAAAGTCCTTGCAAGTAGCCATCCTCTTTGGCATATTCTATCTCTAGTAGACGATCACTTAGTTCTTGTAGCCGCACGTTGTCTCTGTAGCCCACCTTGGGAAAGACTTCAAGTTTTTTCAACAGTGCTCCTTCTATTACCTCTGGGGATACATACGTTTCTTCTAGTCTTTTCCAGGTCATGTTGAGTCCTGCTGCAGGGTTGAACAGGTTTGCTCTTCTCATCCTCTTAGCATGCTCTGCTGACTCGGTGCCAAGCCATTTTATCATTAAATTAAGTATTTCTGCTGGTGATAAGTTCAGACCTTCAGTGGCATTCAGAAAGGAAGATTTCCATGCCCAATAGTTTTCAGGACAGTCATCAAATTGGAGAAAGCCTGAGCTAACCATTTCTTTGCGGATGAGATATTTGGTGACATCCACTGCACATTGTTGTTCGCGCATGTAATCTGTAGGTTGAGGTGATGGGAACACTTGTTTTTTGTTCTTAGGGGTTTCTGGTGCTTCATTCTTGGTTTGCTGGCAGCCGCTGACCTCATGAGTTTGATGGGGCCTGCTCAGGGGGTATGTTGATCTCGGCCTGAATTCCTTTGCTTCAGGTTTAAGAGACTGTTCCTTTGTATGCGCATCAGTAAGGTTTTGGAGGTACTCATTTGTACGATCTGCAGAGAATAGAGGTTTTTCTGGAACCTCTGAGTCTTTATATGATCTTTCACTTCCTGACCGACTTGTTCCCATGTAGGCAGCGGCCTCTGCTTCAGCAGCAGCAGCTGCAGTCTGTCGCTGCAGGATGAGCAATTTTGATTCTAAAACAGCTTCTTCTTGCGCTATTGCAGCTTCCCTAGCTGCTGTCTCTTGTGCTATGGCAGCTTCCCTAGCTGCTCTCTCTTGTGCTGTGGCAGCTTCCCTAGCTGCTCTTTCTTGTGCCAGGGCAGCTTCCCTAGCTGCTGTCTCTTGTGCTATGGCAGCTTTCTTTGCTGCTAACTCCTGCATCATCATGGCTTCTTTTTCTGCATACTGTAGCTGGACGCGGGCAGCTTCTGCCTTGGCACGAGCTCTAACTGCTGAGGAACTTGCTGAGGACATCTTGCTAGCCCGTGAAGTTCTGGACACATAAGACTTTGCATCGTCTTGCTGGGCACTGGGAATGTTCTCCCTGCCTTGCTGTGTCGGCGGTAGCGTGGCATCAGCCTGGTACTTTGTTCCTGATCTTAGACTCATGCTGCAGTAATGGCGTCTCAGTTTATTCCAGACCGCCACGTGGGTTGTCTTTTTACTGTTCTGCTTCGCGTTATTGACTGTTGTATAACACTAGTCAGACAGCTTAACAATAATTCAGAAGTCAAGAAACGTGAGACATCAGATCTGTTTGTATTCTCTTTTCTGAATAACTTTGTAAAACTACAATATGAACATAAACAAAACATATGTATCAGTACATTACATATAATACAGTAGCCTCACTTCATCAGTGAGAGTACTCACAGACAATTCCACCATTAGTCCAGGAATAAATCAAGAGCTCCTCTGCATGCAGCCTGCAAGATCCAGGAGCAGTGATGAAATGGAGGAAATACAGTTCCAGGTTAAAGGTTACTGCCTCTGACTCAGAGAACAATACACTTCCTGTAAAGTTCTGGCGAAGAAGAAACTAACTTTGACCACTAGATGGCAGCAACGTCAAACATAATATTTCAGTACAATCTTTACAGCACATTATAATGCAAAATAGGCGGAACAGGCGTCACTCTTAGAATCACTGCACACTTCACTTATTTGGGTAGTTGCAGGGCCAAAACTGATCAAATAACTCAAGTATGAACTCAGCCTTACAGGTCGATGTTAGCATCAGGTATAAAGAACCGTGCAGAGGCCAAATATCCTATACTATAGCATGAAAGAGCGCACTTCTTTTACACCGTCAGCTTATACCACGTAGATATCTACAGAACCTGTTCTATTAAACGCTTATACAAGTAGAGCCCCCCGACAGAATGGAGAGGGTGTCAGCAGTAAGTTTGTGTTGACATCACTGATTATTTCGCCCTTCTTCTGATTAGTCAGAACAATAACCCCCCAAAAAACGGATGATGTCTACTGAGCATCCGCCTTCACTCAGTCAGCATTTGGTCAGTAATCCATCAGTATTGCTAAAGCCCAAAAAAAAACAGGAGTGGATTCAAAACAGAGATGACACGTGAATGGAATATTTGCATGTCTTCTGTGTTTTGTACCCACTCCTGCTTTTGGCTACCAAATCATAAGCCAATTCTGATGGGACCATACAGGCCTTACAGCTGCTACACAGACAGGATCCATTGTGTATATCGATAGTATAGGGAAGGGTTAGGTTTAGAGGGTAATATTCAGCAATGGTTGGTAATAATCACTTCCGTAAAAATTTAAAGGAAAAAATGAGAAATAATGGAAAAGGAAATATTAAAAGAGTGATAATAATAATAAAAAATGTAAAATGCAAAAGTGGGAGTGCAAATGGAGCATAGCGGTGGTCGTATGGCGGTGGTTACCACCTTCAATAGTTCGTTGGCACTCTGGTAGGTAGATGTCCCTTGTAAACAGTTTGCAGTAGAAAATGTTTATAAAATATATTAAATCTTGCTAAAACAATACATTGGTAGGACAAAAAGAACCCTAAAAAAACTAATATCAGAACATATAAACAATATCAAAAAAGGCTTTGAAACCCATTCACTCTCCAAACACTTTAAAAAAAAAACACAGTCAATCACAATCATTTGCAGCACTAGAAAAAGTAGAAACAGACTGGAGAGGAGGAAACCACATAGCTAAGATGTCGCACATCGAATCCAAATTCATTTGAGTTCAACACACTCATACCGGGAGACTTGAATGCCGACTTCAAATTATTCGGCTTTCTATAACAAGTCATGGAGTGGCTGCCTCCGTTCGACTGACGGTAGGCGTCCGGCTGTCTACCAGCACCCCTACCAGCACTCGATACGAGGCCGCCACCACCACCCTGAACTAGATAACAAGATAAAAAGACAACGGACCACCTAAAAAGATTATGGGCCCCCTATAAACCATTAAAGACACGAAACATGCTCACAATAGATATTACCCTACAATGTACACCACTAATGAACTAGTACCACAAGAAAGCCCAACAAGTACCACTCACGATGTCCCCCACAAATGCCACCACTAGACCTCACTCCCTGCCAACACATAAATTAAAGCACATAATCACTACCCAAACCACACCACACCAAACCACACGTTCAATCTCACCCCAAAGAAGGAAAAAAGAATCACAAAAATGACACCGAGAGCTTCACCACACTAAAATAGTGAAACCCGCCCCATACAACACTCCCAAGACATGGAATATGTCCAAAAACACAACATGCAAATCAACCACAAAAAACGCACCAAAGGCAGAAAAAACGCAGCAGTACCGCAGCAATGACAAAACTGCACAATTCCCACCAAAAACAATAAAATATCCAACTAAAGACTGATACAGCAATACCTCAACTGACAAAAATCCTCCCAATAAGAAGGAAAAAGAATAAATGAAGATAGACAATAACTGACACCATGAGATCTTCAACATTAAAACAGTGAAACCCTGCTCATGAAACACATCTAATGACATAGTAGGTCAGCAACATAAGAGACCTAAAAAAATCTGATCCCAAAAATCTAACCCAATCTAGATCTTCGACAAATCCATTGCTTCCAAAAGATCGGATCGCAAGAATCGGATCCAGTCCAGGTCTTCGATAGATCCATAAACGGGGTATAAAAGGCAACACAATGGCAGACAGCGTGCTACCACTGATGAAGAAGGCAGCTCGGACCTTCGAAACGCGTATGGTGACTCCCCCACAAACCCGCTAAATATATTATCCTGTATTATATTCCATATAATCGACTTTACCCGACTATTTGGATCGAAAAGACTGCTCTACAAACATTCACGAACTGAACGCAGTGAAGACACGTGAGACGCCATACGAGTGACGTCACATCCACGTGGGACGCCGAAGAACCCGAACAGTCATCACAGAATACAGAGTGCAGTAAGGACGCTCCAGCAGCCGGGACACACATACCTTACAAAAAAGGTAAACCACATTCAGGGTGCAGCCCTTCTCAGTGTGTGGGACGCCACACCAGGTGCAGCACCCGACTGGTACATTACCCCCCTCTTTTTTCTTTTTCATTTTTTATTACTACCACTAACAGTGTCCGGCCAGCAATCCCTGACAGGGAAGCACTGCATTTATTTTTGCCTTAGCAAGATTTTATATATTTTATAAACATTTTCTACTGCGAACTGTTCACAAAGGACATCTACCTACCAGAGTGCCAACCAACTATTGAAGGTGGTAACCACCGCCATACGACCACCGCATTGCTCCATTTGCACTCCCACTTTTGCATTTAAAATTTTTTATTATTATTATCACTCTTTTAATATTTCCTTTCCCATTATTTCCCATTTTTTCCTTTAAATTTTTACAGAAGTGATTATTACCAACCATTGCTGAATATTACCCTCTAAACCTAACCCTTCCCTATACTATCGATATAGATAATTAATAAATGCATATTTTTACCATCCAATCTGTCTACATTGCTCTTTAAGCGTTACCACCAGATGTAGAGTGCCGGTTTTCATTAAACATCTCTATTGCATACCTCCTCCACTGATTGGGTGAATTAGTCTAAACCTAGAGCACCTAGACATTGTACTGGCCAGATGAGCCACCAGCAACCCAGTTTTTTCAGGATCCATTGTGTGTCTAATTTTTCCTTCCTTCTGACAGATCAGAAGAAGGGTCAAATTAATAATTATGTCAACCAGGCCAAAAAGGCAAAATAGTAGCCCAGTCATGAAGTGGAGAAAGTAGAAACAGCATGAGAAGTCCACAGAGTGGCCCAATGACATAGTGTGGAGGTGACAGCAGCATTTGGAGACCACAGAGTGACCCAGTGATAGAGTGGGAAGGTAGGTGGCAATAACAGTACTTGATGATGGTGGCTGTAAGAAGGAGCACTTGGCATCAGATATGTGGCATCAGGCGGGTGGCAGCATCAGAATAGTAGCTAAGGCAGGTAGCCAGAAGAAACAGTCTCTTTTGTCAAAGTTTGGGTGAGGCAGCATGGATGATTTAATGTGATGCATCAGGCATTGGTGGGTGGAAATCCTGGCTGATCCAAGCCTAATTAATCTTGAAAAAAGTCAGTCTCTTCACATTTTGGGTGGACAGGCGAGTAGAGTTGAGCGAACACCTGGATGTTCGGGTTCGAGAAGTTCGGCCGAACTTCCCGGAAATGTTCGGGTTCGGGATCCGAACCCGATCCGAACTTCGTCCCGAACCCGAACCCCATTGAAGTCAATGGGGACCCAAACTTTTCGGCACTAAAAAGGCTGTAAAAAAGCCCAGGGAAGAGCTAGAGGGCTGCAAAAGGCAGCAACATGTAGGTAAATCCCCTGCAAACAAATGTGGATAGGGAAATCAATAAAAATAAAAATAAAATAAATAAAAATTAACCAATATCAATTGGAGAGAGGTCCCATAGCAGAGAATCTGGCTTCACGTCACCCACCACTGTAACAGTCCATTGTCAGATATTTAGTCCCAGGCACCCAGGCAGAGGAGAGAGGTCCCTTAACAGAGAATCCGGCTTCATGTCAGCAGAGAATCAGTCTTCATGTCATAGCAGAGAATCATGCTTCACGTCACCCAACACTGGAACAGTCCATTGTCAGATATTTAGGCCCTGGCACCCAGGCAGAGGAGAGAGGTCCCGTAACAGAGATTCTGGCTTCATGTCAGCAGAGAATCAGTCTGCATGTCATAGCAGAGAATCAGGCTTCACGTCAGCCACCACTGCAACAGTCCATTGGCATATATTTAGGCCCAGCACACAGGCAGAGGAGAGAGGTCCCGTAACAGAGAATCTGTCTTCATGTCAGCAGAGAATTAGTCTGCATGTCATAGCAGAGAATCAGGCTTCACGTCAGCCACCAGTGCAACAGTCCATTGGCATATATTTAGGCCCAGCACCCAGGCAGAGGAGAGAGGTCCCGTAACAGACAATCTGTCTTCATGTCAGCAGAGAATTAGTCTGCATGTCATAGCAGAGAATCAGGCTTCACGTCAGCCACCAGTGCAACAGTCCATTGGCATATATTTAGGCCCAGCACCCAGGCAGAGGAGAGGGGTCCCGTAACAGAGGATCTGGCTTCATGTCAGCAGAGAATCAGTCTGCATGTCATAGCAGAAAATCAGGCTTCACGTCAGCCACCACTGCAACAGTCCATTGTCAGATATTTAGGCCCAGCACCCAGGCAGATGAGAGAGGTCCCGTAACAGAGAATCTGGCTTCATGTCAGCAGAGAATTAGTCTGCATGTCATAGCAGAGAATCAGGATTCACGTCACCCAACATTGGAACAGTCCATTGGCATATATTTAGGCCCCGGCACCCAGACAGAGGAGAGGTTCATTCAACTTTGGGTAGCCTCGCAATATAATGGTAAAATGAAAATAAAAATAGGATTGAATGAGGAAGTGCCCTGGAGTACAATAATATATGGTTAAGGGGAGGTAGTTAATGTCTAATCTGGACAACGGACGGACAGATCCTGTGGGATCCATGCCTGGTTCATTTTTATGAACGTCAGCTTGTATACATTGGCTGTAGACAGGCGGCTGCGTTTGTCTGTAATGACGCCCCCTGCCGTGCTGAATACACGTTCAGACAAAACGCTGGCCGCCGGGCAGGCCAGCACCTCCAAGGCATAAAAGGCTAGCTCTGGCCACGTGGACAATTTAGAGACCCAGAAGTTGAATGGGGCAGAACCATCAGTCAGTACGTGGAGGGGTGTGCACACGTACTGTTCCACCATGTTAGTGAAATGTTGCCTCCTGCTAACACGTTGCGTATCAGGTGGTGGTGCAGTTAGCTGTGGCGTGTTGACAAAAGTTTTCCACATCTCTGCCATGCTAACCCTGCCCTCAGAGGAGCTGGCCGTGACACAGCTGCCTTGGCGACCTCTTGCTCCTCCTCTGCCTTGGCCTTGGGCTTCCACTTGTTCCCCTGTGACATTTGGGAATGCTCTAAGTAGCGCGTCTACCAATGTGCGCTTGAACTCGCGCATCTTCCTATCACGCTCCAGTGCAGGAAGTAAGGTGGGCAAATTGTCTTTGCAGCGTGGATCCAGCAGGGTGGCAACCCAGTAGTCCGCACACGTTAAAATGTGGGCAACTCTGCTGTCGTTGCGCAGGCACTGCAGCATGTAGTCGCTCATGTGTGCCAGGCTGCCCAGGGGTAAGGACAAGCTGTCCTCTGTGGGAGGCGTATCGTCATCGTCCTGCCTTTCCCCCCAGCCACGCACCAGTGATGGGCCCGAGCTGCGTTGGGTGCCACCCCGCTGTGACCATGCTTCATCCTCATCCTCCTCCACCTCCTCCTCATCCTCGTCCTCTTCGTCCTCCAGTAGTGGGCCCTGGCTGGCCACATTTGTACCTGGCCTCTGCTGTTGCAAAAAAACTCCCTCTGAGTCACTTCGAAGAGACTGGCCTGAAAGTGCTAAAAATGACCCCTCTTCCTCCTCCTCCTCCTCCTCCTCCTCCTCCTCCTGGGCCACCTCCTCTTCCATCATCGCCCTAAGTGTTTTCTCAAGGAGACATAGAAGTGGTATTGTAACGCTGATAACGGCGTCATCGCCACTGGCCATGTTGGTGGAGTACTCGAAACAGCGCAACAGGGCACACAGGTCTCACATGGAGGTCCAGTCATTGGTGGTGAAGTGGTGCTGTTCCGCAGTGCGACTGACCCGTGCGTGCTGCAGCTGTAACTCCACTATGGCCTGCTGCTGCTCGCACAGTCTGTCCAGCATGTGCAAGGTGGAGTTCCACCTGGTGGGCACGTTGCATATGAGGCGGTGAGCGGGAAGTCCGAAGTTACGCTGTAGCGCAGACAGGCGAGCAGCAGCAGGATGTGAACGCCGGAAGCGCGAACAGACGGCCCGCACTTTATGCAGCAGCTCTGACATGTCGGGGTAGTTGTGAATGAACTTCTGCACCACACTATAAGAATGTTGCCCTGCGATCCTTGGCGGCGGAAGGACGTGCGCCAAACAGGACTCCGCCTGGGGCCCAGCTGCCACTACATTTACCCAGTGTGCAGTTAGGGAGATATAGCGTCCCTGGCCGTGCTTACTGGTCCACATATCTGTGGTTAGGTGTACCTTGCTACAGATGGCGTTGCGCAGTGCACACTTGATTTTATCGGATACTTGGTTGTGCAGGGAAGGCACGGCTCTCTTGGAGAAGTAGTGGCGGCTGGGAACAACATACTGTGGGACAGCAGGCGACATGAGCTGTTTGAAGCTGTCTGTGTCCACCAGCCTAAATGACAGCATTTCATAGGCCAGTAGTTTAGAAATGCTGGCATTCAGGGCCAGGGATCGAGGGTGGCTAGGTGGGAATTTACGCTTTCTCTCAAATGTTTGTGAGATGGAGAGCTGAACGCTGCCGTGTGACATGGTTGAGACGCTTGGTGACGGAGGTGGTGGTGGTGGTGTTGGTGGTACATCCCCTGTTTGCTGGGCGGCAGGTGCCAACGTTCCTCCAGAGGCGGAGGAAGAGGCCGAGGCGGCAGCAGCAGAAGAGGCCGAGGCGGCAGCAGCAGAAGAGGTAGCAGGGGGAGCCTGAGTGACTTCCTTGTTTTTAAGGTGTTTACTCCACTGCAGTTCATGCTTTGCATGCAGGTGCCTGGTCATGCAGGTTGTGCTCAGGTTCAGAACGTTAATGCCTCGCTTCAGGCTCTGATGGCACAGCGTGCAAACCACTCGGGTCTTGGTCTCAGCACATTGATTAAAGAAGTGCCATGCCAGGGAACTCCTTGAAGCTGCCTTTGGGGTGCTCGGTCCAAGATGGCAGCGGTCAGTAGCAGGCGGAGTCTCTTGGCGGCGGGTGTTCTGCTTTTGCTCACTGCTCCCTCTTTTGCTACGCTGTTGGCTCGGTCTCACCACTGCCTCTTCCTCCGAACTGTGAAAGTCAGTGGTACGACCTTCATTCCATGTGGGGTCTAGGACCTCATCGTCCCCTGCATCGTCTTCCACCCAGTCTTGATCCCTGACCTCCTGTTCAGTCTGCACACTGCAGAAAGACGCAGCAGTTGGCACCTGTGTTTCGTCATCATCAGAGACATGCTGAGGTGGTATTCCCATGTCCTCATCATCAGGAAACATAAGTGGTTGTGCGTCAGTGCATTCTATGTCTTCCACCGCTGGGGAAGGGCTAGGTGGATGCCCTTGGGAAACCCTGCCAGCGGAGTCTTCAAACAGCATAAGAGACTGCTGCATAACTTGAGGCTGAGACAGTTTCCCTGGTATGCATGGGGGTGATGTGACAGACTGATGGGGTTGGTTTTCAGGCGCCATCTGTGCGCTTTCTGCAGAAGACTGGGTGGGAGATAATGTGAACGTGCTGGATCCACTGTCGGCCACCCAATTGACTAATGCCTGTACCTGCTCAGGCCTTACCATCCTTAGAACGGCATTGGGCCCCACCATATATCGCTGTAAATTCTGGCGGCTACTGGGACCTGAGGTAGTTGGTACACTAGGACGTGTGGATGTGGCAGAACGGCCACGTCCTCTCCCAGCACCAGAGGGTCCACTAACACCACCATGTCCGCGTCCCTTACTAGATGTTTTCCTCATTGTTATCGTTCACCACAACAACAAAAATATTATTTGGCCCAATGTATTGTATTCAAATTCAGCTGAATATAAATTTGAGGCCTAGTATTTAGGCGCTGGGTGACAGGTATGGGTTTACTGACAGAATTAGACTTGGAAATGCACAGTAGCGTGTGTGTGAAGTTATTCTGAATGACCCTATGTGCACCTTCAATATGATATACCCTTTTAGGGATAGATTTCAAATAGCTCTGATACAGCAGAAACCACTAAATTATGAAATTGCTGAACTGGGAATTGTATTTCAACCCAGAACAAAAAACGTGCTTGAACGGACACTAAATAACTTGCCCAGCTACAGCAGTAACGACAGATTTAGCTGGATATAAATTTGAGGCCTAGTATTTAGGCGCTGGGTGACAGGTATGGGTTTACTGACAGAATTAGACTTGGAAATGCACAGTAGTGGGTGTGTGAAGTTATTCTGAATGACCCTATGTGCACCTTCAATATGATATACCCTTTTAGGGATAGATTTCAAATAGCTCTGATACATCAGAAACCACTAAATTATGAAATTGCTAAATTGGGAATTGTATCTCAACCCAGAACAAAAAATGTGCTTTGACGGACACTAAATAACTTGACCAGCCACACCAGTAACGACAGATTTAGCTGGATATAAACTTGAGGCCTAGTATTTAGGCGCTGGGTGACAGGTATACGTTTACTGACAGAATTAGACTGGGATATGGCCAAAAAATAACCACACTATTGGTGTGACAGCTTGACCAACCACACTACTGAGGGTTAAATGCACTTGGTGACAGGCGCAGCTTGCCCCTGATGTAGTATATGGCCAAAAAATAAACAGACTATTGCTGGTTAAATGCACTTGGTGTGACAGCTTCACCCTGATGTAGGATTTAGCCCAAAAACAACCACACCATTGAGGGTTAAATGCACTTGGTGACAGGCGCAGCTTGCCCCTGATGTAGTATATGGCCAAAAAATAAACAGACTATTGCTGGTTAAATGCACTTGGTGTGACAGCTTCACCCTGATGTAGGCTTTAGCCAAAAAACAACCACACCATTGAGGGTTAAATGCACTTGGTGACGGGCGCAGCTTGCCTCTGATGTAGTATATGGCCAAAAAATAAACAGACTATTGCTGGTTAAATGCACTTGGTGTGACAGCTTCACCCTGATGTAGGCTTTAGCCAAAAAACAACCACACCATTGAAAGGTTAAATGCACTTGGTGACAGGCGTAGCTTGCCCCTGATGTAGTATATGGCCAAAAAATAAACAGACTATTGCTGGTTAAATGCACTTGGTGTGACAGCTTCACCCTGATGTAGGATTTAGCCAAAAAACAACCACACCATTGAGGGTTAAATGCACTTGGTGACAGGCGCAGCTTGCCCCTGATGTAGTATATGGCCAAAAAATAAACAGACTATTGCTGGTTAAATGCACTTGGTGTGACAGCTTCACCCTGATGTAGGCTTTAGCCAAAAAACAACCACACCATTGAGGGTTAAATGCACTTGGTGACGGGCGCAGCTTGCCTCTGATGTAGTATATGGCCAAAAAATAAACAGACTATTGCTGGTTAAATGCACTTGGTGTGACAGCTTCACCCTGATGTAGGCTTTAGCCAAAAAACAACCACACCATTGAAAGGTTAAATGCACTTGGTGACAGGCGTAGCTTGCCCCTGATGTAGTATATGGCCAAAAAATAAACAGACTATTGCTGGTTAAATGCACTTGGTGTGACAGCTTCACCCTGATGTAGGATTTAGCCAAAAAACAACCACACCATTGAGGGTTAAATGCACTTGGTGACAGGCGCAGCTTGCCCCTGATGTAGTATATGGCCAAAAAATAAACAGACTATTGCTGGTTAAATGCACTTGGTGTGACAGCTTCACCCTGATGTAGGCTTTAGCCAAAAAACAACCACACCATTGAGGGTTAAATGCACTTGGTGACGGGCGCAGCTTGCCTCTGATGTAGTATATGGCCAAAAAATAAACAGACTATTGCTGGTTAAATGCACTTGGTGTGACAGCTTCACCCTGATGTAGGCTTTAGCCAAAAAACAACCACACCATTGAAAGGTTAAATGCACTTGGTGACAGGCGTAGCTTGCCCCTGATGTAGTATATGGCCAAAAAATAAACAGACTATTGCTGGTTAAATGCACTTGGTGTGACAGCTTCACCCTGATGTAGGATTTAGCCAAAAAACAACCACACCATTGAGGGTTAAATGCACTTGGTGACAGGCGCAGCTTGCCCCTGATGTAGTATATGGCCAAAAAATAAACAGACTATTGCTGGTTAAATGCACTTGGTGTGACAGCTTCACCCTGATGTAGGCTTTAGCCAAAAAACAACCACACCATTGAGGGTAAAATGCACTTGGTGGCGCACCACAAGACACAAAATGGCCGCCGATCACCCCAGAAAAAAGTGACTGACAAACGGTCTGGGCAGCCTAAAAACAGTGAGCAATTGAGTATCAGCAGCTCAATGATCCACAGCTGCAGATCGATCACTGGATGGAGTCTTTTGGAGGAGTTAATCAGCCTAATCTCGCCCTACTGTCGCAGCTGCAACCTCTCCCTACGCTAATCAGAGCAGAGTGACGGGCGGCGCTATGTGACTCCAGCTTAAATAGAGGCTGGGTCACATGGTGCTCTGGCCAATCACAGCCATGCCAATAGTAGGCATGGCTGTGATGGCCTCTTGGGGCAAGTAGTATGACGCTTGTTGATTGGCTGCTTTGCAGCCTTTCAAAAAGCGCCAAGAAAGGGACGAACACCGAACCCGAACCCGGACTTTTACGAAAATGTCCGGGTTCGGGTCTGTGTCACGGACACCCCAAAATTTGGTACGAACCCGAACTATACAGTTCGGGTTCGCTCATCCCTACAGGCGAGCTCTTCTTGGGGTAACTATGGCCACCGCCGCACTATACACCCGCTCTAATGCCACACTACTGGCCGGGCAGGACAGCTTTTCCAGGGCAAATTCGGCCAGTTTCGGCTACAAATCCAGTTTGGCTGCCAAGTAATCCAGCTTAACTTCAATGACGGCTGGCAGGGTGCACACCCCCGACTCTTGGCTGGGGGTGTCTGATGTTACTTGCGACAAAGTTGAAGATCGAGTCAACCATTCAAGAACCGCTGGGTTGCTGGTCAAGACACGACCGCTAGCTGACACTGGGAGCTCAGGCGTCTCTAAGTGACCCCTGCTGCCATGCCCCCTTACTCTGCTGCGACCTGTGCCTGCGCCAGAAATATTTAGGCCTATGCCCCTCCCCTGTGCATGGCCTATCACTTTTCTGTCTGACATACTGTTAGATCAAATAAGTAAATAAAAAGGAAATTAATACACGCCAAAAAGGACTTTAATTTTCTCACTTCACCGCACAACGGTTAATAAGCCCTTTTTCTTTTTCCTTACTAATACACGCCAAAAAAAAGGCTTTAGAACATATAACTGTGGCCGCGAACGGAAAATAATATTTTTTTTGCCACTAATTCATGCCAAAAAGGGCTGTAATTTTCTCACAACATGCAGTGTCCCACTCAAGTAACCGTGGGCCCCGCAAATGTGTTTTTATCATGTATTAATGTCATGTGATATGCCTGTATTTTGTATTTTATCTCCTGTCATATTCTTCATGTCACAATGTGATTTTACATGCAAATATCCTTTATACAGGCCTAGTCAGGGTGCACTAC